>NW_028281169.1:970000-1235704 GCF_059751285.1 Brachycentrus maculatus | reverse complement strand
AGTTTTCGGCTAGAAATAGTTAATTTTTTTTTATTCGTTAATTTTTTTTTAATTCCGACCCACGGGTATCAGTAATCGCGGAATGATGAAACGTAAACAAACAAAAAAATCGATCTAAAATTACATTTCTTGATGAGAATATCAATAGTTTTTGAAGCTAGTCGAGTTCACATTAAAAAACTCAAAAATGCTGTTTTGTATTGAAATAATTGAAGTTTGAATGAACAGATGAACATCAAATTAATGAAAAAGTGAATGCCGATTCAATAAATGAAATTAACGTTAATCTTTAAACAAAATTTACGAATTGAAAAGTATTGTGATTAAATAAGAGAAAACGCTGCTTAGGAGTGAATTTTATTTATTGTTTCGGCATTAACTTTGTGGTAAGACATGTTACAATGATTAAAGAAAACACTTGTTTTTTACCACTTGAGTTTTGTTATAGACTACATGTTTCGGAAGTTAAACTTCCATCATTAAGGTCTGTATAATAACTAAAATATAAAATATAAAATTGTTCTATAAATAAGGAGAGGGGAAAGTAAGGGGAAGGGGTTAGTCAAGGGGCGGAGTTTGAAAACAAAGGAAAAAAGGAAAGCAAAGGTGAAGAATTTTGAAACAATATATTATTTAACTTGACTAACCCCTTCCCCTTACTTTCCCCTCTCCTTATTTATAGAAGTGTTTTTTTTTTAATCATTGTAGGAGTGAATTTCCTAAAGTTTTATTTATTTCTTTAATTAGCTTATATTACACTAATATAAACTATTATTTACATTTAATTTACATCATCTATATATTTATATATTCACATCTCCTTACAGTAAACAAAAGATTTATTTTTAAATTCTTTCAGACTCTTTTCATTCTTCATACATTCAGGCATCTCATCATACATTTTCAAACCCTTATACATTAAACAATTTTGTGACATGGGTTTTTTCAACAATGGCAGTCGTATTTTATCCTTATTTTTATTTATCCATGAAATTTTTTGTTTAACATTATTTTATCCTTAAAATATTTGGGTAATTTATTGTTACCGTCCGCCTCCGTAGTGTTATGGTCAGCACGCTCGGCTACCGTACTGAAGGTCCCGGGTTAGATTCCCAGGGGGGGGTCAAGTAAATATTAGTGATTTTTTCACTGTAATATTAATTCAATATTACCCTGGACTGGTACCTGAAAGAAAGGCTGATCACCTTTCCTTCATGTGTAAACGATCAAGATAACACTGCGTTTATATGAAGCAGTGCCCTATGCACCATTGGGGTGTGGATAAGGGTTTTATTATTATTATTTATTGTTTAAAATTTTATAAATAAAGATAAGCATATAGATTCAATTTAAGTCTCTTTTTTTATAGATAGCCAGTTGAGTTTTCCTCTCATTGTTTTTATATGATTATTTTTATTTTTCTCGAGCACCATTTTCATCGCTTTATTTTGTATAATTTCCAATTTATTTAAATTTCCTTCATTTGCCAAAAATAATATTGTTGAGTAGTAATCTATATGTGGAATTGTTCTATTTTTTATGAAGGAATGAAAAATATACGATTGAGTTTTTTTTAAGAATTATGTTTTTGGGTAAATCCCAGTATGTAAAAATAATTCGGTAATGATCTTGCGTACATTTACAATAAAAGGGTATTTGGCAAATAAAGCTTACTCAAAATCAGCCATAGATACAGCCGTGAACTTGTACATGATGCGACGTATATACAGATAGCTGTTGTGAACTTAACCATGAAACGTCATGAGATTGATCATATATGTATGACTTCCAAAATTTGAGTAGTGTGGTTGTCAGCATTGGTGTCGGTATTGAAATTCTAGTGAATTCAAGCACTTTATTTCAAATTAAAACAATATATATATATATATATATATATATATATATATATATATATATATATATATATATATATATATATATATATATATATATATATATATATATATATATATATATATATATACATAAGTTCCAAGAATTTTAGTAGTATGGTTGTCAATCATGGGTAGAATTAGTGAATGTTACACTTGTGTAAAGTGATCACTTAAACCAGCTTATACAGTCGAAAGCCCCGTAAATGCCCAGACTTCTATATTCTTCTTCATCTATGTTGAGATATCAAAAAAAAAAAAAATACACTTTAGTCTGTATAATTTTCGTTATTTTTTTGAAACCTTATGACAGACAGCAAAATAATATTATGTTAATATTAAGTTTATTAAGGGCTGTGAAAAGCTTCTTGTAAAATCAACCCCTAAATTATTTCAAGCTATCAGAGAACAACGCATCCCACTCAGACCTTTAAATACATTATTTTGGAATGAACTAAAATAATTAACCTGTATTTTAAGAGTAAATATTTAAGATACGTTTTGAAACAGAGGAATGGAAATAAATTTCTAGTGAATTAAGTCCTTAAAAGAAGTTCTAAATATACATACTGAATATTTAAGTCGCCTTTTGTCATTCTTATGTCTATAAATGGAAATATAAATGTTTATTTGTTCAAAATCTTAAGTAATCTTAAGTATTTCATGGATTGTCTGAAATTTAACACCCGCGACACATTAAAACATGTTTTTAGCCGATGTTGAACGTAGTATAGACTAGTCATAAAACAAACTCTGTTAGGGCAACAGGTTGTTGCCGAAACTAGTTTGTTTTAATAAAAATGCCAGTGGATCAAAAAACAAAGTAATTTATTTCTCCAAAATAAATTAAGTGGTAAAAAAATGTCAATGCCGTAAACAAAAAATTAAATAAATGTTTTAAATCTATTTGAATTACTTTTGCATTAGCTTAACTTGAAATTCTTGAATTGAATTTAAATTAACTTTTCAATCAGTTTCAAACAAATTTTAGTTACATATAATAATTTTATGTAATAATTATTGTGTAAATGATTTCCAACAAAAGTTTTTCTTCCAAATCTTGTTCGAATTTCCCGGGATTTCGTATTTTCGTGGTTCTACTGTATTTTGCTGTAGTTGTTATGTTGGCTAACTATATATAAATCAGAGGTAAAATAAATATGAACATAAATACAATAAATATGTATAAATATGTATAAAGTAAAAAAAATATGAACAAAAATAAAATAAAATAAAATAAATACGAAATAAATAAAAAAGTACTTATGTTTAAAAACGCTCATATCCATTCCATATGTAAATGTGAAATCGATTTACGGAATCATATGTAATTTTAGTAATGGGATTGATATTTTTTTCGATAATATTCGATCTTAATTTTGCCTGAATAATAAAACATAATGACAAAAAAAAATTAGATTACTCTGAAAAAATATGTCATTATTCGTATCTTGTCTGCCTCGGCAGTGTCAGCTGCAGTGGTGGAGATTCCGGGTTCAACTCCCAGGTGGGTCAAAAAAGTTATTTTCAATAATTCTGGGTTAGTTCATAATTCTGGGTTATCCCACTTGAGAGTTATTTATATTTACGCCTGAACATAGATAAAGAAGAATGTGGAATATCTTTTTTTCGTTATATCCGAATCCTTCTTTGCAAACCTTGTTTTCTCCAGGAATTATTTTGACATTTTAACATCTCAACATATATGAGGAAAATATAAGCGAGAAGTATATAATTTAAAATGCAAAATAAAATGCAAAATTTATAATTTTTTATGTAAAGTGATCACTCAACAAGCAACTCGTATGTATAAATGTAAATATCTAGAATTTCATTTTCTTCTTCATTTTTCCCCTTCAAACAATCAAAAGTATGATGGCAGTCAATTTTTGGAATTTCAATTAGTAGATAACAGAGATACATATGTATATCAGAGATTCATATATCCATTTTGTGTCAATCATATTAAATTTAGTTTCCCATATTTTTATTCATCGCTATTATGATCGATGGGTAGGGTGTATGTTTGTATATATGTAGATTTATGTTAATTAACTGTAAATTAAATAGGTGTATTAAAATAAGAACGTAAAAAAATCCTATTAGAAAATACAGTGTTTTATTCAATGTTATTTTATCCCATTAATTATTTTTTTTTAAACAAAGACCATAATAAAGCTTTGAATGTTAAAAATTTGAAAAGGAAAGTTTTGTTTGTAAGTGTCTTCTTTGTGTTGAGAAGTCAAAATATAAGAATATGGATGTCTGGATATTATAGGGCTTACGACCTGTCATATGCTCAATTAAATAAGCTTAAAAACAAATTTATGAGTTTTTAATGACGTTGGAAATGGGAGCAGAGGAAGACCGATAAAAATTGGCACAATAAAGTATTTCAAATACTTGGAATTGGTTAGGTCGAGTCGGAACAATTGGCGGGTATGGATGAGGTGATGTAGGAATATGAAAGAGGCGATGATTGTTAGCAAAGACAGATTGGTGTGGCGTTCTATTCTCTCTGCCTACATTTCCGGGAAGCAGCGTGATTGTTAGTTGGTTTGCTTGTTAAGTATGTATAGTACAGGCTGCATCTACCTTTGCCTCATATATTAGTATTATTTTTTTTAAATTGATTTTTAATAGAGCCTTCTAGAGAAAATTCTCCTTGCCTTTTATGTACAAGGATTTATAGCATATTTATTTAAAATCTGAAACATGATAGTCGATTTAAATAGTTTATATTAAATTAATACAGATGTTCCTTAAAAGAATATTAAAGATACAACGATACAATAAACACAATGGACTCAATTTATTTACAACATTTTGAGTGTGTCCAAACACTTGTTCACAAAATCTGGATTATCTCCAATTACAGGAGCTATTTTCATGCCCAGACTTCCATATTCTTCTTCATCTTTGATGAGATGTCAAAAAATAATATGAAAATAGCTCCTGCAATTGGAGATAATCCAGATTTTGTGAACAAGTGTTTGGACACACTCAAAATGTTATAAATAAATTGTCTGGTCAAATTAAAAGCTTAAGTAATAAAAATGAAAATGGTATTTTCTAACGTTTCTCATGTGTGTGATTGAAATCCAGGATTTGGACCTCACATACTACATAATATAAGAGTTTCTGTTTCATAAAAAGCTTCGTTTCATCTCACCAATAGATGTCTCTAGTGAAGTTCTAGTGATTCAAGAACAAGGTTTCTAAATTGGTTCATATATATAGAACTTCCAAGAATTTGAGTAGTGTGGTTGTCAATAATGGGTAGAATTGGTGAATGTTACACATGTGTAAAATGATCACTTAAACCAGCCTATGACGGTCGTCAGCCCCGTAAATGCCGAGACTCCCATATTCTTCTACATCTTTGATGAGATGTCAAAAAACAATATATAAGTAGTTGTTATTTTATCAAGTGGAGATACATATTTGTCACGATAGACATACGCATAAATTAGCATCTAATTTCGCTTTTAGTTAATGTATTAGTTGTGTTCGACTAATCGGTTATTAGATTTGATAAATTCATCGAACGCCATTCCCCCTTCGTGAGTGATGGATGAATATTTCATATCTGACCCGACCGACAGTTCCGTACCTAGAGGAAACCGATCGATTACTTATTAATCTAACAGCGTTCGAAGGCGAACTTCAAACGCAATCAAATCATTAAATTACTAAGGACTTCATTTTGGTGAGAAACTAAAAGTCGAACAATTATATAAATATTGATAGCGTCTTATTTAGAAAATATGACTAGACGAATAAGACAAGAAGAATTTTTTTTTATTTATTGAACGGCCTTTAATATAATACAAATACCATATACAGTGTTTATGATAATATATGACGCGCTTCGTCTTATTAAGACATTATCAAATAAACTGATAATAAGACGAAACGCGTCACATATTATCATATCTTATATATAAATAGTAATAAAGTAGAATTCAATCCAATAACCTTGTTTAATTTTGGATATATAATATTACCCAACAATTCAAAATGAAATTCTACCAACTGTCTGCGGTTACAATAAATAACTATGTAGTTATATTATTTATTGTTCCGGCATTCACTTTGCGGTAAGACATGATGAAGTTTTAAAAGAAAAACAATTGTTTTTTACCATTTGAAAAATATTTAGTATATTTAAAAAAAAAACGATACATTTTCTTCAAAATGCAAAAACAACACTTTCTGCCCTGTAGCGGGTAAATATTAAGTTAAAAATATGCCACTTTTGCTGGGATATAGTACATTTTCAGAGCTTTCCGAAAACATGCATTACTGAAAATGGGCGAATTTCGATATATGACGTTGTTGAAAAGAGTAAGCGATATATGATATAGTTATGTATGGGTTCCAAATTTGAGCAGTATGGTTGTCAATCATAGGTAGAATGGTGAATGTTACTCGAGTATAAAGTAATAACTTCAAACAGCCTATGGCAGGTCGTAAGCCCTGTTAATAGCCAGCTTCTATATTCTTATTCATCTATGTTTTGATGTAAAAATGCCAATTTGAAAACCCTTGTTATTGGATAATTTATAAAATGACGTTACGATCGTTGTCCCATACCTCCTATTCGTCCGTTGAGACTACAACCAAGAGAGGGTTAGGGTCTATATTATAGGTTAGGTATTAATGTAGGTTTTAAGTTAGGACTTGAGGGTTCTCCAAGTAAAGTATATAAAGGTCAAAATCGGAAATCGATCGGATCAAGTTAAACATAATCGTATAAGGTAATTATTATTTCGATGACAGGGGAATTTGAACCCTAAGGGTGAATTAGTTACCAGGTTTAATTACTTCAACTGAAACTTGCTTAGGGAACAATGAATTACATACTAACTACGAACATTTTTCAATATATTAGTAGCACTTAGCCAAACGTTGCTGTGACTCAGTCTGCTTAAATTTAAAAAAAAAAAGTAAACACAATATTCTAACATATTTAATCTTACTATGCTTGTGGGTATGCAATTATGCAAACGTCAAGCACTGTTTATTATTGCGTGTCTTGCTATTACATTCAATAGATGGCGCTGTCATTGCGGAAAAACAGTTTTTTTTAAGTATGTTTTTTACCTGCCGTAGGTAATTAAACACGCACGTATTCGAATGCAATCGGTAAAGATCACATATTATTTATCTGATTTAAATATCTCTCTGCCTACCCCTGTGGAGATGCGGCATGATGCATAGTTAGTTAGTTACTTCTAAAAATAAATAGAAACTCGTCTAATAATAAATCTTCTTCTTCTCACCCTTATTCGCATCTGAAGATGCATAGGGCACAGCATCACATAAACGCAGTGTTATCTTGATGGTTAGCACATGAAGGGAAGGTGATTAGCCGTCCGCTTCAAGTACTAATTCTGGGTAATATTGAATTCATATTAGAGTGAAAAAAAAACTTATATTTATTTGACCCCCCTGGGAATCGAACCCGGGACCTCCAGAACGGTAGCCGAGAGTGCTGACCATTACACTACGAAGGCAGAATGTCTGCTTCCGTAGTGTAATAGTCTGCATCATATTAAACGCAGTATTATCTTGATCGTTAGCACATGAAGGAAAGGTGATCAGCCCTCCGCTTCAGGTACTAGTTCTGGATAATATTGAATTAATATAAGAGTGAAAAATCACTTTCATTTATTCGACTCTCCCTGGGAATTCAACCCGGGACCTCCAGTACGGCAATCGAGCGTGCTCACCATTACACTAAGGAAGCGGACAGTTAGATAGTTAGTTAGCAGACTTTTATATTATTCTTCATCTATGCTGAGATGTCAAAAAATGTAAAAAAAAAACGCTGTTTAGAGATGGTGCAAACAACGTTTAAGTGCCACCGCGATTGCCAAACTTCATAGTGGATACTAAATGGGTAAATGAAAAATATCTTAAAATAAATACAATTTAAAAATACCGCCATTTTAAAGAGACGTTGAATTTAAGATGGCGCCAGCGGGAAAACTTCGCTCTGAGGAGGATGAAAAACCTCCCGAAACTTCGGTTTCCTTTCCACGTCCATTTTAAACTTCTGGGATCGCCAATTAATGGTTAATGGCAGTTTTAGGGATGATGAAGTTATCCCCAGAAAGGATACATAAAGTTACTTATCTGTCTAAATAATCTACTATAGCAGTGTTCCGCAAACTTTTTCTGTTCAATGTACACCTGCAAAATTAAGAATCTTTAGATATATACCAAAGAAAAAAACAAAGTTTTTTTAATGTTGATTTATTATTAAAATGAATATAATCCGAATACATGCATAACATATCGTTCACTCCTTTCAACAACGTCATATATCAAAAATCGTCAATTTTCAGTTGAGCATGTTTTCGGAATGCCCAAAAAATGTACTCTATCCCAGCAAAAGCGGCATATTTTTAACTTAATATTTACCCGCTACAGGTTAGAAAGTGTTGTTTTTGAATTTTGAAAAAAAGGTTTTGTTTAATTATTTTTTTAAAATAACTCAATATTTTTCAAATGGAGAAAAAACAGTCAGGTTACCTAAAAAGATCTGTTGCACAGTAAAAAGTTACCTAAAAAACAGTCAGGTTACCTAAAAAGATCTGTTGCACAGTAAAAAGTTCAATAAGTGGCTTGATATTTATTTTTAATATATTTTATTATATTTTTAAACCTTAAAAACGATCTCTTGAGAATAATAATAATAAAACCCTTATCCGCACCCCAATGGTGCATAGGGCACTGCGTCATATAAACGCAGTGTTATCTTTATCGTTTACACATGAAGGAAAGGTGATCAGCCCTCCGCTTCAGGTACCAGTCCAGGGTAATATTGAATAAATATGACAGTGAAAAAATCACTTATATTTATTTTACCCCCCTTGGGAATCGAACCCGGGACCTCCAGAACGGTAGCCGAGCGTGCTGACCATTGCACTACGGAGGCGGACCTCTCTCTCTTGAGAAATCAAGTTTTTTATTTATGACGTAGTTGAAAGGAGTGAGCGATATGAAGTTTGATGCGAAATGTTAGTATACTTAGTTAAGTAAGTAAGTCTACTTAGTTGAGCACAGGCGATAAAAAATTGGAGCAATTATTGATAAGGCTACTCTCACCGTTGATCGTCCTCAGGCGTTCTCTTTTTATTTTTTATTTAATAGTATTCACAGTCTTTCAGCTATTTCTAGGCGTGTTATCTTCACAAAACTAGATTTTTTTCACAACCACACACCAGTGTGCCGCGGCCCACACTTTGCGGAACACTGTATTATAGTATTCATGACCCTTATTACCACTTTCGATTGGAATTATAACGAACGTTTACCATCCCCTAGGAATGAGGGGTTGATTGGATATTCAGATCGTTATTATTTAGTTATAGTAACATTTGATTGTCACAAATTTTGTCCGCCTACCGTGCTGGAGGTCCCGGGCTCGATTCCCAGGAGTCCCAGTTTGAAAATAAATATTAGTGATTTTACACTCTACCCTCTACTGGTTCCTGAAGCGCAGGAGTGAGCACCTTGCCTTCACGTAAGTAATTATCGAGATAACATGGCGTCGATGTGATGCAGTGCCCTATGTACCATTGGGTGCCGATAAGGGTTAGAAGAACATTTGATTGTCACAAAAAACCCTTTTGACATAATACCAGGTTCGATTCCCAGGGGGGGTCAAATAAATACTTATTCATTTCGTTTAGTTTGGTTTAATTTTAGTTAACATAACATAATTTTAGTCATTTTTTTACTCTTATATTTATTCAATATTACTCTGGACTGGTATCTGAAGCGGAGGGCTGATCACCTTTCCTTCATGTATTTTTTTTTAAGTACAACCCGCAAAGTTTCTATTAGAGGCTTGTCTGCAGGTATAATAGTAAGGATAGGGAAGGTAAATGTGAAAAATACATCACAAACACCCGGACCAAGTGAAAATAAATCTTTCTTGAATTTATTTTGCACTTGGCGGGAATCGAACCCGTGACGCCAGTTCCGCAGTCGTGCGTCTACTCAACTACGCCACGGCGCCAGTTAACGATCAAGATAGCACTGCGTTTATATGATGCAGTGCCCTATGCGCCATTAGTATGCGGATGAATGAAATGGAATGAATGAAATTTTAATTAATTCTGGAACAAGAACTCAATGTTGGGATTTTATTGGCACATCCTCTATTTCAGTAGAAGTATGGATATATCGTGGTCATACAGGAGAAAGTGACCAAGTGCATTTTTTTACAAAAACGTGATCATTGACTATTTGATATCTTACTAGCTAAATATTGCCCTGAAAACATCCCAAAGAATTTTAAACTTGTAAGTATAATACACCGCAGGACAAAAAAATTTACGAGTTTACTTGCTTCCGCACGCCTTGACTTTACTGAACTCTTTTTCTAAGAAATCCTTTATCGATACCTCTTTCTTTTGTTCAATAAATTAAAGACACTTTGTGTCACCTTTCTACAATATTTACATTTTAAAATGTCTCAACAATTTTGTTTTACCCGCGTTTGAGGGAACATAACACAACAATCATGGAAAGTGCAAAGCAAATGTCGATAGCGATAAAATCCAAAATAATCACACTGTCGCAACAAAACATATCTAATTGTAAAATATCTCGTCGAGTTGGGTATTCAGAAGGTGCAGTGAGGTTTTTATTTAAAAAATTCCAACAAACTGAATCCATAGAACGGAAAAAAGGAAGCGGATGGGGGCGCGCGACATCTGCCCGAGATGATCGCTTAAAAAAAAAATTGTTATGCGCGATCGATTTTTAACGGCACTTAAAATACACGCAGAGGTGCAGTCTACTAGCTAATCAACATTTTCAGTAAAAACAGTGTTCAGGTGGCAGTTGGAGCATGGTTTCCAAGCACGAAGTCCCGCAAAGAAACCATTACTGACGAATAAAATGCAGAAGGCTAGACTGGATTGGGCGAAGGAGCACCAGAATTGGACCTTGGAGGATTGGCAAAATGTTATTTTCTCCGATGAATTAAAATTCAACCTTTTTGGTCCAGACGGCATAAAGATAGTTCGACGAAAACTTGGGGAAAAATACCATCCGTCGTGCGTCCCTCGAACCGTTAAACATTCACCCTACGTCATAATTTGGGGGTGCATGACAGCGTACGGTTTGGGACCTCTAAATTTTATACAGGGTACGATGAATGCCATCCAGTACAAAAAAGTGCTGAAAAACCATCTTATTCCAACAATCGAGGACATTAAGCAGTATACCGCGGACCCGATTTTTCAGGACGATTTGGCGCCGTGCCATAGAGCCCGCACTGTGAGTACAAATATTTATTTTTTAATGCACTTTGTAGACCACTTGATAAATAATTTATTGTTTTTCTTACAGATCATTGAATACAAGGATAAAATTGGCTTAAAATCGTTGACGTGGCCCGGGAATAGTCCTGATTTGAACCCGATAGAAAATTTATGGGCGATTATGAAAAAAAAAGTTGGGAAAAAAAAATAAAAAAACATTGAGGATTAAAAAAAAAACTTGATTCAAGTTTAGGAAGAAGAAATAACATCAGAAATTTAAGATTCGCTTTACGCTTCGTTAAATAATAGAATTTTACATGTTATAAAAAATAAAGGTGAATCACTAAGTATTAAATATTTTTAAATGTTATAAATATGTTTAAATGTAAAATACCTTAATTTAAAATAAAGCGATTAGAACCTTCTTCTTAAATATGAATAAAAAAATTACATGTCTTTTATTACTCCATCACAAACACTCGACCATAAATGAACCGTTATGGGTCTCTAAGGTTCGGATAATCTGATACCTGGTATATAATGGCAATTTCTAAGTACAATTCATGAGTAAGATCTTTCATTTTAACCTTGAAGTAACGAGTAGTCATCACATATGTTAAACAATACAAAAAAAAACTAATTAAAAATCAAGAATAATTCATTATGTGTCAATTTTAGTTTTTTTGAGGACTCGTAAATTTTTTTGTCCAGGGGTGTATATTGATTTGGTAAAAATGACTAACTGCATTGATGTTTATTGTCTTGCCAAGCAAAAGTGACATAAATGGCCCTCCTGAAAATTTACTTTTTGGTAGTTGGTCACTTTCTCCTGTACGACTACGATATGTAAATGTATATGAATTTTCCTACTGAATTTCTCGTAATAATTACGCCTTTGATGGCTGGTTATTTCAGCGCTGAAACTGAAAGCTGCCAGCGAATGCTTATGAAATAATAATTATAGTGTAATGCTCTCTTCACGACATTAAACGTAATGTAGTTTTACTCTCATTCGAAGAGAGAGCATTTAATAAATAAATGAATAAATACCTCCATTAGAATAATTTCGTCAGTTTAAAGATGAAGCGCTTAGCTGAGATAATTTTCTTAAAGGTAATTTGAAGTATCGGCCTTTCGGAGTCTAGTTTGTTCAAAAAGGGAGCCAAGTCAAAGGGGATGTGTATCATCAAATACAGATCAAAACGAAGGTAGTCCCAAGAATTAACAATAAATATGGGAGTCCAACACTGCAATATATCGTTCCGAACATTTTTAATTTGTTGCCGACGGATGTTAGAGGTCAAAATAAAATATGGAACGAAGGCAAAATAAAGGAATGGGTGTTGTAAAAAAAAAATTATTCTTATTTTTTTTCTATTTTTTAAATTGTTAAAAACAATAAAAAATGTATGCAAAAAGAACTTCACCGACAAGACATACAAGGTGGCTTGGTGGGTCTCTGCATTTTTCAAATGTTTAAATATGATAAAAATTGTTTTTTTTTTTAAATAAATGTATACAATTTATGTAAATAAAAAAAAAATTACAATCACCAAATAAATTCTTCTCAATTTTATAATTATTTATTATATCAGGCATTGGATTATTTACCCTACGGATGAATTGTCCATATTATAGGAGCCTCAAATTGAGATGAACCTTAAATATCTTTCTGAATATAGGAAAGAAGCTTAAGGATTAAGAATGTACTAGCAAATATACAATTCACTACGCAACCAACTTCGCGAGGAGCCAAATATGTCATTCACTCCTTTAAACAACGTCATATATAAAATATCGTTAATTTTCAGTTGTGCATGTTTTCGGAATGCCCAGAAAATGTATTATATCCCAGCAAAAGTGGCATATTTTAAACTTAATAGTTACCCGCTACAGGGCAGAAAGTGTTGTTTTTGCATTTTGAAGAAAATGTATTGTATAATTTTTTTTAAATAAACTAAATATTTTTCTAGTGGAGAAAAAACTTTCAGGTTTTACCTAAAAAGATCTGTTGCACAGTAAAAGGTTCAATAAGTGGCTTGATTTTTATTTTTAATAAATTACATTATATTTTTAAACTTTAAATACGTTCTCATGAAAAATCAAGTTTTTTGATTTATGACGTTCTTGAAAGGAGTGAGCTATAAACCATTTTACCATATGGTTATATGTATATAGCAAGTGGCGCTAATCTGCGTCATTCAGATATAGGGTTGAAAAAATTCGGTAGTCCCAGACTGAGGGTTAGCTAAATATTTGTTTGGCGAAATGATTATGTCATGTTAGAGTGGGTGGCGGGATGTACGTACATAATATAATATTATAAGAACGTATGAGTGATTCCGAGTACACATCTCTATCAAAAGATTACCCTAAGGCCAGACATGTGAGGCAGAAAAACGTACGTACTTGTACTAACGTCCCTAATTAGTAAGTGTTACTTTATAATAACGTGCCTAATGAGTAACTCTTAGTTTGTGTATCGTGCCCAATGAGTATCTGTTACTTTGTATACCGTGCCTTATACATGTAAGTAATTGTAACTTTATTTATTGATTTGGCGTTTAATTTGTAGAACTGCATTTTAATGTATTCTTTTTAAATTAAACACAGATTTTTTGAGTCTACTAAGTTGTATTTTATTAACAAAAACAGATAAAAAATTAATATTGTGACAATTGTTTCGCCTTGTTAGGATATTATCAAACGACATTCGTTTATCGTGCCCAATGAGTAACTGTTACTTTGTAATAACGTGCCTAATAAGTACTTGTTACTTTGTAATAACGTGCCTGTATGTAACAGTTACAATAACGTGCCTGTAGAGTAACTGTTACTTTGTATAACGTGCCTAATGAGTAACTGTTACTTTTTACCAACATTCCTAATGGGTAACCGTTACTTTGTACCAACATTCCTAATGGGTATCTGTTACTTTGTACCAACATTCCTAATGGATAACTGTAACTTTGTACCAACATTCCTAATGGGTAACAGTTACTTTGTACCTACATTCCTAATGGTTGTGAGGTGAACGCAACCAACTTCACTTTGCAAGGGTGCTGCCATCTAGCCATTATATTTGCAACTCAAATCGCACAGTAAATGAGCCAACATTAAATTTTGGTTTTCGTAATTTCGCGGAGCATTTGCAACAAGCTCGCGGAGCACCGGTTTAGAACCACTGGTTTAAAGTATCAGCTGCTAAATGAATGCCGTATTTTTGTTACCCACGCGAGTTTCCAAGGGCTCTTCACTAGAATTTTCCACGCTTTTTTTGTTTGTTAAGTAAACATGTACCTAATAACTTAGATAAAAATATTCTGTTCCATTCATAAATTTATTTAATAAACATGAATGGACTTCAAACGTTTTCATGGTCGCTCTTCAAGTTCGAATGGGATTTTTTATTGTTTTTTTTTTTAACTTGAATGATTTCAGGCCTTGGTTTGGATATAATTTTTTTAAATATGAAGGGTTTAAAAATAGAAATTTGACCAACGATCAAAAATAACCTTATAGATTAAGCAAATTGATACTCAACTCTCTGATAAATACTCTAAATCACTAAAATATACATTAGAAAAGTATTCGAATCTACAAAAAAGAGACTTAGCTCTTGTGCTTGGAGAGGGACTTATACTCAATGATTATTATTTATACTTAATTAATGATATCTTATTGGTTATTGTTTCATTAAAAAATATATCAACCAAAAATATTGTTTCTCTTCCTAGCTCCATCCCAACTTATCATTTTCTTTACTGTTGGGGTCATATCTCCTTGGCTTTCTGCCATGGGTAACGTCACCTAGGATATGCCTTCGAATCATGTTTAGAAACTTGACTAACTCATTTAATTTATTTTTAAGAAATTTAATATCTTCTGATTTATTTTTTGACATCTCGTCAAAGATGAAGAAGAATATGGAAGTCTGGGCATTTACAGGGCTGACGACCGTCATAAGCTGGTTTAAGTGATCACTTTACACACGTGTAACATTCCTCAACTCTACCCATTATTGACAACCTCAATACTCAAATGCTTGGAAGTTCTATATACATATATTAATCAATTTAGAAACCTTGTTCTTGAATCACTAGAACTTCACTGGATACATCTATTGGTGAGACGTAAAGAAGCTTTTTACTAAGCAGGAACTCTTATATTTGTATGTGAGGTCCGAATCCTGGATTATAATCACACACATGATTTTGTGAACAAGTATTTGGACACACTCAAAATGTTGTAAATAAATTATCTGGTCAAATTATAAGCTTAAATAATAAAACTGAAAATGATATTTTCTGGCGTTTCTCATGTGTGTGATTATAATCCAGGATTCGGACCTCACATACTAATATAAGAGTTCCTGCTTAGTAAAAAGCTTCTTTACATCTCACCAATAGATATCTCCAGTGAAGTTCTAGTGATTCAAGAACAAGGTTTCTAAGTTGGTTAGTAAATATAGAACTTCCATGAATTTGAGTAGTGTGGTTATCAATAATGGGTAGAATTGGTGAATGTTACACGTGTGTAAAGTGATCACTTAAACCAGCCTATGACGGTCGTCAGCCCCGTAAATGCCCAGACTTCCATATTCTTCTTCAACTTTGATGAGATGTCAAAAAATAATATGAAAATAACTCCTGTAATTGGAGATAATCCAGATTTTGTGAACAAGTATTTGGACACACTCAAAATGTTGTATCTCCTGATTTATTTTGAATCTGTAGGGAGGTTACTGAAATATTTGGTTGCCAAATATTTGTTGTAATTGTTCGGTGATGCATCTTGGTTAGTTAGTAAGTTTTATGGAGTTTTTCCCATTGTGACGAAGGTTTTCCCATTTTAACAAAGGTTTTACAATTTCAACAAAGGTTTTCCTATTTCAACAAAGGTTTCCCATTTCAACAAAGGATTTGCCATTACAATCAAGGGTTTTTCTTTTCAAATAATGTTTTCCCATTTTAATGAAGGTTTATCCATTTAAAAAAAAGTTTCTCCATTCAACGAAATTTCCCCATTTCAACGAAGTCTTTTCAATTTCAATGAAGTTTTTCCCATTTCAGAATAGGTTTTTTCACAGCAAAGGTATCCCTATTTTTGCGAATGTTTTTCCATTTCAATGAAGGTTTTCCCATTACAACAAACGTTTCCCCGTTTCGGCATAGGTTTTACCATTTCAGAAATAGTTTTATCATTTTAATGTTGATTTTTCCATTCCTACAAAGGTTTTACCATTTCATCAAAGGTATTTCCACTACAACGAAGGATTTTCTGTCCTCAGCCGATGCTCGGCAGCATCGCCAACAGCCGGCGGAGACCAGCCCTGCACGGAGCCAGCGAAGCGGGGCTGGACGTGGAGTACTACCGCCTGAGGAGCTTCAGCGTCAGCGCGCACGGGGCCGTCAGTAACCTCGGGGACTGCCTGCGCAGCCGCAGCATCAGCTCGGTCACCAGCGCCGGCTCCAACAGGAGAGACAGGTAACCTAAGCATCTATGTACAATCCATTTTTATCTCAAACATATCGTCGTAAAAACTCTTATCTCACGATTACATTTTTTTGTTGCATGAGAAGTTTCGGTGGTTGTAGTACATATATGGTTTGACAGATGAGAATGTCAAATTGCGTTTACATTTCTGTTCAGTAAGGTTTGGCAATTCATCATGAATTGTTTAACGCCAGAACAACGCATCCAAATTATGGGAATTTACTATGAAAAAAATAAATCTGCCTTCCTAGTTCACAGAGCACTTTTACTGAAGAATTATGTTTAATGATGAAGCTTATTCTGGTTAAATGGCTTCGTCAATAAGCGAAATTCCCGTATATGGAGCGAAGAAAATCCTAAAGCCATTATCGAATCACCATAACATCCATTAAAATTTACCGTTTGGTGCGGTTTACACGCTAGTGGCATCATCGGTCCTTATTTTTTTTGGAAATGAGGAAGGAACTGCCGTTACGGTAAATGGCGAGTGCTATAGAGCCATGGTTGTATAATGTTATACGAGTATATAATAATACAAAATATCAATATTAATTGAGCAAATAAAACAAAAAGTAGGTTTGATCAAATAAATTTTATTAGTTCTTCATACAAAAAATAAAATAGTAAAAAAAATGATTTTCATTAAAAATTGATTAGCCCGTTATTTTCCATCAAATATTGCATTGAGGTAGTCAAAGAAAAAGTGGACCATCTTATAGTATGACCAAAAGTGCTTTTCCATAGTGAACTGTGTTTTGGTCTATAAGTGAGATGGTTCTCTTTTGCCATACCTGTTTCAATCAGTAAAACCTTGTTAATTTAAACGTAGTGTAATGGTCAGCTTGCTCGGCTACTGTTCTGGAGGTCCCGGGTTCAATTTCCAGGGGGGGATCAAATAAACATAAGTGATTTTTTCACTCTAATATTTATTCTATATTACCCTAGACTGGTACCTGAAGCGGGGAGGGCAGATCACCTTTCCATCAAGCTTTAACAATCAAGATAACACTGCGTTTATATGATGCAGTGCCCTATGCACCATTGGGGTGTGGATAAGGATTTGAAGGTGATTAGTCCTACACTTCGGGTACTAGTCCATGTAATATTAAATAAATATTACAGTTAAAAAAAACACTTTTTTTGTCTACATTTGACCTGATGATGATGATGATACGAATTATAAATAATCAAAATGCATTGAATCTTTTGTTTGAAAAAAAAATGTTGGTATGGTCAGAATTTTTTATCTAAAAAAAAGTACAATGAAATTCAAATGATCATTGTTTAAATTGACAACCTTTTACTGAATGAAAAAAATTACATAAAAATGTACATATTTATTTAAAACATAATATTATGCAACACTTAAAAATAATTATACACACATTTGTATTCTGTCATCATTAAAAATACCACCTTTGATATATGTATGTTATGCTGTTTACATTATATTGCCATTTTTCATAAATTGCAAGAATATAAATAAAATTTTAATAAAAACTAAACAAATATATGAATATTTAAAGCTTTTAGTTTATTTGGAGAAATATAGCACCATGAATATTGCACTTAAAATATACCGGGACAACATAAATGTTATAAAATAAAATCTAGAGATGGTAAGTTTTATTTTATTATTTTTACATAATTTTTATCTTTATAATAAATAGATTTTATATATTTTTTTTCATGTAAAAAGAGAGAGTCGGATATCATTTTTTTTACTCCCAGAAAGGTTAAAATCTATTGTGACACGTATTTTGATGCATTCCGCATCACTTTTATTCAAACAGTGTTTGAAAATTATGTGAAATGCATGGAAATACATGTCACAGTGAATTTTAAGAAAAAGTGAGATTTTAATTATGTACGTTTAAAAATTATACAAATTCATCAATTCTGGCTTAAATAATTATTTTTGAATATGAAATTAAATGGAGGCCTCAAGTAATTGATACTCCGGATCCCTTTCACTGGATGCGGTCCATCCCAGGCTATGTTGAAATGCCGGATGAAGTTGATGACGGCCACTTCCAATTCCAGCTCTGCGAATCTTCTGCCGATGCAGGAACGGGAACCAAACCCAAAGTGCATGGTGGAAAATGGATGCGCCTTCTTGTAGTATAGTTCCGAGTCCACGTTCTCTCTCAACCAGCGCTCAGGGATGAATTCCATTGGCCTTGCGAACTGTTCTTCCTTTATCGATAAGTATTGATGAACGAAGAAAATTTTTGTCTGAAAAAATAAAATTATTATGACATTGTTGTCGGAAGCCAGTAATACCACATCGATAATTAAAAGTTGAGTGGGAAATGCGATAACTGAAAATGATATAAATCAGGGGTTCCTAAAGTGTCCGCCGTACAAAGTAAAGAGGGGCGCCGTGAGTCGATCCTCTATCATTATCCAAAGCCACAGATATTCTCGGGTACCATAAAGCAACAATTTATTTTTTGAGAGCTAGCATCTTCTACCGAACTACTATTATTGTAGGTACCAACCTATTTCTTTCGACTGTAATATATGTATATACATATATAGTCACATTGTCTTTTCCAAATAGCTTACTAAAGTAGGGCGCCGTGACAAAATACTAAGCTTATAAGTGCGCCGCGGGCTGAAAAAGATTGGGAACTCCTGATATAAATAATAAATAGTGCTGGAAAGATGATAATTATTTCTTGTGATTAGGATTTAATGCTAGGTGGGATAGGTTTGTTTTTTCCATGCTTTGTTGGGATTGTGATAGGCTTGTCCCAAGACAAACATTTCGCAACTTGTGAAAGAGATCCGTAATAGAATGTCAATGAATAATGGATGAGCATTTCTACAAATGCCTCTGCACTGCTCCGTGTCCGTCTACTGTGCCGGTCGGGGTTGTGGAGGCGTTGTGTACCGGCCAACGTTGGGTTGGCATCAGATCTAGCTGACTAACTGAACTAACTGACTTTTAATACCTTTCTCTGCCTACACCGGGGCACTTTTAGAAACTTGGTGGTGGTTTTACAAACTTGTATTTATTTAGATTGGCAGTGACATTGAAAGTTATTAAATGTAAATTCACAGTAAAATCGAGATACAATTTTGATTCACATTTTCTAATAATTTTCGCAACTTAGTTTATAAAAACTTAGTTTTGCGTGACAGAGTGACTTGGAGACGACTCGTGTTGGCCATATGCTCCACCTAGGGAGCGAACATGGATAGAAGAAGAAGAAGTTTATAAAATAGAATTGCTTTGCATCAAGGTCTGTCAGGAAGCCTAGATGTGCGTATGTGCGGATAAACCTAGTATGACTGATATTCAAATGGTGATAGATAAGAAACAGTGCAAGGCGATAAAATTAAGAAAGGTGTGTTGAGATGTTTTGAGCGTGTGAATCAAATGGTAGAAGAAAGAACCGTAAAACAAATTTATGAACCAAATGTGGTCGGTAATAGAAGCGGGGAAAGACCAGGTAGACTTGAAGAAGAAGGTATGATCGAGTGCTTCAAATACTTGAACATGGTCATGTCAGAAGTCAAAATAATCGGTGGGTATGTTTTTTAATTTTTTTTTATTATTTAATATATTTACATTTTTATTTATAACATAATAAATTTGAAAAATTTATACATATGGAAAACTTTTGTATTTCGATTCGCTGTGCCTCTCCAAATAAGAGACTGAGCTCTTGTGCTTAAAGAGGGTTTAATGTTATATAATACATGGTTTAATAGTCTTTTATTTCTTCTTTTTTTTGTATATTTTTTCAAGATTTATGTGTCATGAGCTCTAATTTTTTTCTTAAGTATTTTTATATCATGTATTTTTTAAAAATTCTTTAGGGAGTTTATTGAAATGTTTAATTGCCAAATATTTGAAGTTTTTATGTGTTAGGTCCGCCTCCGTGGTGTAATGGTCGGCGTGTTTAGCTACCCTGCTAGAGGTCACGGGTTCGATTCCCAGGGGGGGGTGAAAATAAATATTAGTGATTTAACATTGATATTACCCTGGACTGGTTCCTGAAGCGCAAGAGTGATCACCTTGCCTTCATGTAAGTAATGATCAAGATAACACTGCGTCAATTTTATGCAGTGCCCTATGCACCATTAGGTGCGGATAAGGGTTATAAGTAAGTAAGTAAAATGTATTAGGAGATCATGAATATGGAAGAACTAGTTAGTTTTGGTCGGATAAAAATTGACAGAATACAGCTTGTCGCTCTTACCCCCTTTGGTATCCTGTACCCTGACAGGACCGTGTCCTTGGTGAGGTTCCTCATGGTGCCCGGGGTCACAGGATATATCCTGGCAGCCTCCTTGATGCACGCCCGGAGGTAGGGCAGCTGGTTCAGGTGTTCCGCTTTCACCGGAAGAGATGTGGAGGGCAGGATACACAATATTTCTTCACGGAGCTTCTCCTGCTTGATATTGTTGTTGGCCAAGTGGTACAGGATGTTCACAAACGCAGTGGAAGTCTATAATTGAAATAATAAGGGTCGTCAAATCAATGGGTACTATGCATACTCTTTTAAAGGTGTCTGAACTTGATATGAAACATGTATAATTTTTCCCTTTGTTGCAAAAGAAGTCTGAGCATCTCAGGGCTTACAACCTGGCATTCGGGTGGCTTAAGTGATCACTTTTTATACTCGTATAACATTCACCATTCTGCCCATTTTTATATCCATTCTTCTAACCCTTATCCGCACCCCAATGGTGCATAGGGCACTGCATCATATAGAAGCAGTGTTATCTTGATCGT
Source organism: Brachycentrus maculatus (assembly GCF_059751285.1). Lineage (NCBI taxonomy): Eukaryota > Metazoa > Arthropoda > Insecta > Trichoptera > Brachycentridae > Brachycentrus > Brachycentrus maculatus. The sequence goes on along the minus strand of NW_028281169.1, from coordinate 1,214,285 downwards.
TAAATACACGAAGGAAAGGTGATCAGCCTTCCGTTTCAGGTAGAAGTCCAGGGTCATATTAAATAAATATTAGACTGAAAAATCACTTAAATTTATTTTGACCCTCTTGGGAATCGAACCCGGGACCTCCAGCATGGTAGCCTAGCGCGCTAACCACCATACTATGGAGGCGGACAAATGAATGAGGCGGAAATTGAATATCCATAATGCATTAATTCTTGAAACCTGTATATATATGCAATGGTCTTAGATCCTTCCGCATAACGGTAAGATTTTTGATATATTTGTGAAATAGTCCAATCGTTAGGCCATCAGTTGAGGGATTTGTGTAGTATTTATAAAGCTTTTTTTTTCAATTGGGTAAAATTGATCAGCACTGAAATGGTCAATGAAACACTTAATCTAATTTACTTTACCGTGTCTATTCCGGCCAACAGCATGTCCGTGACCATGACCACGGCCACTTTAGGGTCAATATCGAGTAATTTCTCCAACACGCTGGCTTCTTTTTTCCCTTCTGTGGTGACTCCGGATTCTTTCTTCTTCTTAATTCTTTCCAATGCCGAGTTGATGTTCACTTGAGCTAAGCTGAAAAATAATTTAAAAAAAGTATTGGATAAATAATAATAATAAATTTGGATAACTTATATAGCGCCATTTTCATAAAATAATACCTCAAGGGCGCTTCACTGTGAATGAATTGGGGAAAAAATTATAGTGGAAATGATTTAGCAAACAAATGTGATTTTAGTCTTTTTCTAAAGATCATCTCACTCTCACTACTTCTAACCATTGGTGGAAGAGCATTCCACGCCGTCGGCCCCGCAACAGCAAAGGCACGCTCGCCAAATTTAGTGCGTTGGTTGCGAGCTGGTAAGATCACTTTTCCCATTGCAGTTGTTGTAGCCGATCGAAGCGTGAGACGTCTATCAACCAATTCATCTGGAATACACAGCTCTTTTTGGTACTCTGGAGCCATATTGTGTATTGATTTATACATGAGTTGGCAGAGTTTACTCAACCCTTTCGGGAAAGCGTAACCAGTGGAGTTTATGAAGTAGTGGGGTGATTTGACTGAATTTAGAAATTCCAAAAATCAGTCTCGCTGCTGCGTTTACAACTGATTGCAGTCAAGTCATTTTATTGTTTGGTAGACCTGTGTACATACCGTAACGTATCAGTGGATTAAACTGTAGATCGCGAAAATATTTATCAAAACAATGAATTGAAGATTACATGTTTTGAACATTTTATACCAAATGTTGAAGTATTCCAAAATATTATCATAAAAATATGAATCAAATTCTTCTTTTTCCTGGTTACATCCCAACTTATCATGTTTGTAGACTACTGGGCTCAGCTTTCCTCATCCTCAGGTTGTAGGTCCTTGTGTCATGGACAACGTCACCTAGGCCATGTCTTCGAACCATGTTCTCTTTCTGCAGCATCCATGAATTTTTTAGTCTTCCTCTAGATATCTTTCAAGGAAGATCCATTGCTATTGCCTGGTTTACGACATGCTCGGGTTCTCTGCGTCCTATGTGCCCATACCATCTCAATTGTCATTCCTCTACCTTCCTACTTATGTCTGTTACGCCCAGGCTACCACAAATGCATGAACTCTTTATTTTGAAATAATTAAAATGTAACTTTGTTTCAAAATTACTATAAATATTTTATTATAACTTAATTATAATGTCTACTGGTTTCGAAGCTAACCGCTTCTTTATCAAGACCGATTAATACTAATTTTTTAGTATTAATCAGTCTTGATAAAGAAGCGGTTAGCTTCGAAACTGGTAGACATTTTAATTTAAAGTTATAATAAAATATTTTTAGTGATTTTGAAACAATGTTACATTTTAATTCTTCTTCTCCGTCTTATTCCTCATCGCTGAGGTTTGTGACCCTTGCAGAAGCAATGCCTCTTCTCCAGTTATCCCTTGACTGCGCTGCACGTAGCACTCCAACCACTGAGGTGCCTGCTGATGCCTTAATTTGATCGGTCCATCGTGTGGGGATCTTCCTCTACCTCTCTTTCCCTCCAGGGTACCGATCACAACTAGTCGTTCCAGGCTACCCTCGTTGCCACGCGCAACGTGTCCAAAGAACTGGAGAATCCGTCGAGTACAGATATTGGCATTTATTTATTAAATTATAAAATGGAAAATCACAAAGTTAGTGTTTCAAATATAAATTATATCTTTATTTAAAAAGGGAAAGATATGAATCAAATTGCTTGAATTATTTTTAAATTATCGAGTAATAAATTGTTTTAGGGGGGTTTCAAATCCCCCTCTTAGGTCCAGGGGGGTTAGTACACGTATTGTCAAATGAATCATGACCAGTCAGTACACATGTCAGCCAACAGAGTCTAGTACAACGTCACATGCTTTAGCCATCTGTCTGTAATGTCAGTCCTTCAATGTGACATGTGTAAAGGAAATATATTCATATTGTGTCACAGCTGGATGGATATGTACAAATTTTAAAAACCATTACCCTTAACATTTTTATTTTATATAGGATTTCAAAATCTTAAAGTTATAGGAAAATTTAAATGATTTTACATATAACTGTTTAATTTTAATATATGTATATTGTATATACTTATATGTTCACTCCTTTCAACAACGTCATATATTAAGAAACTTGATGTTTCAGGAGAACGTTTTTGAAGTTTAAAAATATAATAAAATGTTTTAAAAATAAATATCAAGCCACTTATTGAACTTTTTACTGTGCAACAGATCTTTTTAGGTAAAACCTGAATGTTTTTTCTCCATTTGAAAAATATTTAGAATGTTTTTAAAAAAAAATTAAACAATACCTTTTCTTCAAAATGCAAAAACAACACTTTCTACCCTGTAGCGGGTAAATATTAATTTAAAAATATGCCTCTTTTGCAGGGATATAGTGCATTTTCTGGGCATTCCGAAAACATACACAACTGAAAATTGACGGTTTTTGATTTATGACATTGTTGAAAAGAGTGAGCGATATATGTACGTATACGTATTTATTCCACAAAACGATATATGATAGATGTTTGAAATGAGAAATAAGGAAATAAAGCAAATTAAGTGTTGAGATATTTTGGACATGGGTAACGAATGAGTAGATATTTGTGAACAAATATCTGGACACACTTAAAATATTGCGGATACTCACTTGAGCTGCTCATCGTACAGCCGCATAGCCCTTTTATAGTTGGAAGTGGCGACATATCTCCAGATGCTGGCTTGGAAGTCCAGCTTCTCGCTGGCCGCCAGCACGTCCTGGACGTTCTGCACCATCCTGTTGGGGATGGAGTCCGCCGGAAGGTCGTCGGCGAGACAGCCGAGCCTCGTGTCCAGGGCCAGGGCGGCGATGCTCTCCAGCGCCCAACGATTAGCGTCGGCCATGATGCATTCTCCGACTCTGTTCTCAGAGTCGCGTTTTCGTTTGATCCTGAAAAAAAAAAAATATGCATATGGCCAAAATGATACAATCCCATTTTACGATATTATTCTGGTGTTCCATCTTGTAGCATTACAATATTTTTCTTCTTCGAACCCTCATCCGCACATGATGTAGATGAATAATGGTCAAGTGGATATGCGATGACTGACCATTTTCTGTAAATGCCTTTGCACTGTTCCGTGTCTGTCTGCTGTGCTGGTCGGGGTTGTGGGCGTCTGTGTACCGGCCAACGTCGAGTCGGAATCGGATCTAGCCGACTAATTGAACTAAACAATAATCCCTTTCACTGCCTACACCGGGGTACTTCTAGAAAATTTGGTGATGGACTTACAATCTTGTATTTATTTAGATTGGCAATGACAGGTACATTGAAAGCTTTTTCACAGTAAAATCGGGATACAATTTTATATTGTTTCACATTTTCAATAAATTTCGCAACTTAGTTTAAAAAAAATTGCTTAGCAAGAGCAGATCTGTCAGGCCTAGATGCTATTATATCAGATCTGGGCATGTGGTGGGACAGCTTTCAATACAATTCCGCACCTGATGGTGCATAGGGCACTGCGTCATATAAATACAGTCTTATCTTGATCGTTAACACTTGAAGGAAAGGTGATCAGCCCTCAACTTTAGGTCAATATATATCAGTCCAGGGAAATATTGAATAAATATTACAGCGAAAAAAATCTTATATTTATTGGATCCCCCCCCCCCCCGTTCTGAGAATCGAACCCGGGACCGTATGTCGCTTTTGCTGGGATAAAGTACATTTTCTGGGCATTCCGAAAACATACACAACTGAAAATTGATGAATTTTGAAATATGACGTTCTTGAAAGGAGTGAGCGACTTGTGAAAAGTTTACCATCGTTGAACATTCTTGTTTTTAGTTCTCTGAGCTCTCGGGTGTGGATAAAGAATTAGGAAACACAACCAAATGCAACTTACTTCTCCACAAAATCTACAGCTATGACATCCACCGGCTCCACGTACTGTCTGACCATCTTTGGCTGCATCATTATAGTATTAACTTTGTTCCTGAAGTGGTACCAATCATAGCCATTCCTGAAAAATTAATGCAAAAAATTGACACAGGACAGACACTGGCTATCGGCTGTTAACCCTTTCCGGTACCCCAAAATTAAAAAAAAAAAAAAAATCTAAATAGACAGCTGCATTCTAATTGGAAAAATCGTTAGTCCTCTGCTCCACATACTCTAGCAATAGATACGAGTGACAAAAATGTTAGCTTGGAATTAAAACAAATAATACTAATGATGAAAAAATGTCGAATAACATGCGACATGGGACTTAAGAGCAAAAACTCGATGTCGAATGAGATTCCACATTGGACCAGTAAAGGTTAACCCTTTGCCCGTACCACATACGGGCGAAAAATAGAGCTGAACATGATGCCAACTTCAGAAGTTAAGGTAATCGTTGCCTTTAAATTTGCTATCCGATGTTGCCAACCCCGGAAATCCGAACTCATTGAGGATGTGGCCTGTTCGGATTTGGAAAATTTTAGATTAGCCGAGAAATTTGTAATGCAGTCCATACTCGTACGTAAAACGTAGTTGCGTTGTGCGTGCCGTTCAAGGTATATGTACATTATTTGCAATGTTTTACATTTCAATCCAATATAACAGTACTGAGTAGCAATACAGATACAGTACTGTATACTTTATTAAGTTTTCAAATTTTTTAATGAATTTTTTATTTTTATTTTTTATTTCTTAAATATAAATTACCTATTTTTATTAATATTAATTTATTTTTACCCTCCCCTCCTGGGAATCGAACCTGGCATTGAACTCGGGACTTCCGGAATGGTAGCTAAACATGCTAATCATTACACCACGGAGGCGGACAACATTGTGTTAAAACCCCGATAACAGTGTGTTAAACTTGCATACGGTGTTTGAAAATGATGTGGGAAGTATCGAAACACATATCGCAATAGATTTTTAAAAATAGAGGTAATTTTTCTTCTGTTCGTGTCATGTCAGGTTTCTTGACGTGGACCATCACTTGAGAGTAATTGTCCTTGTCTCGGGCACCTCTAAATAGCGCCTCGACGGTCCTGATCTCCGTCCAATCTCTTATATTCCGGAGACAGGAGATCCATCTTCTGCCCACATCTCATTGAGCGGTAATTACCAAGTAAAATTTTAATTGAAAATGTAAAAAATCAATCAAATACGTACGATGTGAGAAGCCCTTTTGCGTCCTTGAACACTTCCTGGCGCTTGTTAGCCCGGAAGTAGGTCATGCTGGGCAGGATGTCCCTCTCGGGAACGGAACCTTCTTGTTTGTAAACTGTTTCTATGTCATCCGGATTGAGCACATACACCGCGTCAGGCTGACCCACAATTCCTGTTATCTTGATAACATTGCCATACTTTTTCTGCACGGCATCCACAAACTCACATATTTGTAGTTTATAGTACTCCCCTGCAACACAAATACATATGTTTTAGAGGGATGGAAAGATTGATAATGATATAGAAGGGTGAATGTTGAATGGTGAGTGAGTGAATGAATGCTGGGAGCAGAGTGAATCGTGCACTGAATTTAGTTATGGCAAATAAAACCCTATCAAAGAAAGCTAAACCGGCCGTACACAGTCCTGTGTACAGTGAGTCTGAGTCTGAGTCCTGTTACAAAATGGACTGAATGCAGTCGAAATGCATTATCTCGGAGGAATATGCAGCAAAACGTAATATGATAGATGTTTCAATGGTGATTTAAAAAAAGAATGCAAGACTGACATAACCATTATCGATAAAAATTACAAAAGATGTGTTGAAATGGTTTCCCATGTGAATCGAATGAGTGACGAAAAAATAGTAAAACAAACTTGTGCGGATGTGGTTTGTATTAGAAGAAGAGGAAGACCGAGGAAAACTTGATATGATCTATTTCATACTTGAAATTGGTTAGGTCAAGAAACGGAATAATTAGCGGGTATGTATGATGAAATACATTAATGTGAAAATGGTGAAGATTGTTTGCAAAGACCACCCCTTAGGAATCGAACCTGGGACCTCCAGCACGGTGTTAACAACGCTAACTAATACACCACGGAGGCGAACTCTATTCTTGGGCGATAAAATGACAAAAGTGAAGTCGAAGGTTAACTTTTCTTTGGTATTTGTATTGATATGAGATTCAGATTTCAATATGCACACATCGCTCACTCCTTTCAACAATGTCATTTATCAAAAAACTTTTTCAGGCGATTATTTTTAAAGTTTAAGAATATAATGAAATGTATTTAAAATAAATATCAAGCCACTTATTGAACTTTTTACTGTACAACAGATCTTTTTAGGAAAAACCTGAATGTTTTTTCTCCATTTTAAAAATATTTAGTACCTATACTTATTTGAAAAAATAATTAAACAATAACTTTTCTTCAAAATGCAAAAACGCTTTCTGCCCTGTAGCGGGTAAATATTAAGTTAAAAACATGCCGCTTTTGCTGAGATATAGTACACTTTCTGGGCATTCCGAAAACATGCACAACTGAAAATTGAAGATTTTTTATATATGACGTCGTTGAAAGGAGTGAGCGACATGTACAATTTGAACCATGCCATTTCTCACCAATTTTCGGTAGAAACCTCCAAGTGTTCCCCAATATGGGAAGTGGTTTTGGTCCGGGCATGTCCTCGAAGGGCTTGGCTGCTTCCCATGTGGCTCTGTCCACGTGGCATGATGGATCCGCCTCCTGGATCCTGGCTGCCTGCCCGGCGGCGGGACACTCCGGCACTAGCGGGACATTCCCGGAGACCTGACTGCCGGGACATGACCTAGTCACGAATCTAGGGAAGAAAAAATAATTGCTTACAAAAGAAATATAAAATAAAATACAAAAATTAATTAAGTACCGTAAAGTGGGTTTACATTGCACCAAAATACTGCATTTTTTCAAAAAATTGTCTATTCAGATCAGGTTTTTTACTTTTTCTGAGGTTTCAACTATTGCAATGTAATAACACATATACCTGTAACATGTCTGATACGTTTTTAAATTTTTATCTATTTTGCCTGTATTTTTTTTTTATATTTATATTTTGGTGCAAAGTATCCCGGGGTAAAGTACAACTTTGCACCATGATATTTTCTCTACACTTTTCGTACTAGAATCCAAATTTATGCAAAGTAAAGGCTATCCTACAAGTTTTGTTGCACCTTATGAAGGGTTTTGGCTCACAGTTCACTAAATGCAGATTATAATATTGTATAATTATGGAAAAATAAGACACTTGATGGAATTTTTTTTTTTTAAATATTGAAAAATCTAACAAAAATGTTTTTTTTTTTCAATACTGAAGGTTTAAAGTTATATAAAATAAAAGGTGGATATTAAAACATATCGTACTATATAGGTAATAGGAATCAAAATTAAATTAGGTCTAAATATGGTCAAGTTCCGGGACGGTAAAGAAACCTCTTTTGGATTGCATTTTCGGTTCTTTTATGGAACCCGCTACATCCTTCCAAGAATATTGAAGAAAGTCATCCTTCATCGGCCACTTCCACGTTTTGAGACTCTCCTGCATGGATTTAACAGCTCTGTCTTTCTTTATTTCCAAAATCTGTCCCGGAAAATTTTCTCCTTCATAATGAAATACGACATATTTTCCCACCTTCTTTTTTACTGGTCCTAATGAAACGGAAGAACAAATACGATAACTGGTTTCAGTCATCGTTTTTGTTCTTCTCCCTCTTCCTCAAAGCTTCCGTGTCAACTATAATCAGTTAATGCTAGATATGCTGGAAGTTTCGATGTGGAAGGTGGGATCATTGATGTAGTTGGTTCAGGTAGCATTTGTGTCTCGTCAACGTTCATTTCGACATTTGGATTGTGAGCAATGCTCTAACCTGGTTCTATCGGTATTGTTTTCCTGCGTTTTAAGACTGAATTCTTTGGGTTGAATCTGTTTTCTTCCAAAAACTGTTGAAAACTCTGGCGCACGTCATCGTCATACGCTTTTAATGGCAACCGATTAAGCAACTGACTAGTTTTAGCAACAGTCAAGGTTTTATGTCTTTGCAAAAATGATCTTATCCATTTAGAGCCTGGTACGTTGTTCTTTAATATTCGTACTCTTCTGCCAAATCTATCCAAATAGGCTATTAGAATGTAGCGAATGTTAAAAACACTCACTGGGAAACCGTACTCACTCATGTCTACTATGCAGTTTACGAAGGATTGCTCTTCGCACTTGTCACATATCGGAGGTTTTCCCACAGGTTTTGTGTGCTGACCTTTGAGCTTATAGTTAATCGTCCTTCTGGGGATTTTGAAAATTTCTTCAGCCTTTCTTTGACTGATTGTACCATTTCGAATGGCCTCCACACACTGCTCCACTCTCTTCGGTGTAAAATTGCAGTATCGTCTGGCATAAGGCCGCTGTTTGTGTGTTCTTGACATTTTTTAAAAAAATATACCATCAGGAATTAAGTAAGTACACAAAACCAATAGATATTTAGCAAACATGTCAAGTTGTATTATCCGTTTTAAGACTTTTCATCAAATTAATTAACTATGGCCTTTTGTGGATACTTTGCACTTGGTGCAATGTTACCCCAAATGTGGTCAATACAAGTCAGTTCTTAAAAAAATATTATTTTTACATAAACTTGACAACGTAACTAAAAAATACAGTATTTGAGAAAAGCAGGGCCTATCTACCTATGATTTAGAGACCACTCACTTGTTGTAACTAGTTTCAGTATACTGATTCCACTGGATTTTTTCAGACACAATTTTCAGACAGAAAACTTTCTTTACGTTCGGACAGGAAAAACGCATTGAAGCAATAGCGACCGACTGTTACTTCTGTAAACTAAAAAGTAGATTGAAGTGCCATCTATCAGAAACAATAGAAAGTAGAATGAAAAATGACATGTATCAGAGATGACCAGCTCTACAATTTCTTTACAGAAGGTGGTGCAAAGTATCACCCATGGTGCAAAGTATACCCACTTTACGGTATGTTTTAAAATTTTCAATAAAACATTCAATTTTATAAAATTAAACAATTTGGTTTTAACCACTTTTTTATTATTTATACACTCTAACCTACCAGTTTCGACAAGAAACTTGTCATCATCAGGGTTTATTAAATTCTAAATCATTATAAACATTTAAATACTTATAATTAATTACATTCCCTTGCAAAAAACTTCCACACACTCTGTAAAAAATCCTCAATGTTATTTTTATCAATAAAAAAGTGGTTAAAACTAAGTTGTTTAATTTCATAAAGTTTATAAAATGTGCGACAAAGTATCTGCGAAAAAAATTCAAGAAACATTATTTTTTTTTATAATTAAACACTTGTAAAACTCAGTTTTACTTTTCACCTGTAGATGAAAACGTCTGTTAGTTTTCGAAACTAGTGTGTAATGAAATAAAAACTCATTAAGTGGTATTATACAAGTGAAATATCAACATGTCATTACACAAAGTTATGGCATCAATAAATAATATAATAAATTATTTACACAGATGAAAAAGAATACAGAACTCTGGACATTTACAGGGCTAACGACCAGTCATAGGTTAGATTGAGTGATGACTTTATACATGTTACAGTCACCATTCTACTCATGATTGACAACCACACTACTGAAATTTCGGAATTTGTATTTATGCTTGAGGCCTGGTCAGGAGTTCTTATAATCGTCAGGTATGTATGAGGAGATGCATGAATGTGGAAGAGGCGAAGAGTATTATCACATATAGAGTGGTGTGGCGTTCTATTCTCTCTGTCTACCCCTGCGGAGAAGCGGCGTGATGGTTAGTTAGTTAGTATATATATGCTTCTTGAAACTATCTTAAGGATACTATTCTTCAGCACCATCTATGGGTGATGTTAGTCAGTTTGTTTTTTATATGCAAGATGCTTCTCGATTTTTTTTACATACTAGGAGACGCCTGAAAATATCATTGATTTTTTTTCCAATTATTTATTAACAATATTCTGAGTGTGCCCAAATCTTTGTTCACAAATTCTGGGTTTGTCTCCACTTAGGAGTCATCCAATTGATTTCTTAACATAGATGAAGAAGAACATGGATGTCTGGGCATTTGCAGGGCTTACGACCTGTAATAGGCTGGTTTAAGTGATCACTTTGTACACGTAATTTTTTTTTCGTAATCTGTAAAAAAAACTTTTTCTAATCTCTATCTCCACGCAATGATGCATAGAGCACTACACCGTACTAATGCAGTGTTATGTTAATTACATGCTGATTAGTCTCGCACATTAGGTACCAGTCCAGTATGATATTAAATAAATATTACAATAAAGAAATGGTAGCAAAGGAAATTCGGATATTCCTTCAAAAAATTTGTTTATATGTAAAATATATATATTTATATATAACATATATATTTTTTTATTATTATTATACATATATATGTATATATATATATATATATATATATATATATATATATATATATATATATATATATATATATATATATATATATATATATATATATATATACATATATTTATAATTTTTTTTTTAAATATATAGTCTTAACAGTTATGATTATTTTACTGGGTTGTTATGCTGTGTGAAGAGACATTTTACACAAAGAGAGTCGCTATCAAAACAACTGAGATAAGAATAATAAAAATATTCCGAGATAAAAGCATAACATAAACCTGTTTTCAAATTGAAATTAATTTATCAATTGACGCGTCACTTTATTATCTGCAATTGAACACTTGAAACGAACACTTAATAAATATTTTGGCTAGTCATCAAAATGTCTGAAACTCACTCGATTTATTTATTACTATCCACTAACTAACAGCCCAAAGACTTATTATTAAATAAAGCAACACAAATCAGAGTAATAAATAAAATACGACACAAAAAAAAGTTTGTTTTACCTGATATTGTGCGAACGGTTGTTTAATAAACAAACTGTGTATTTTTCGCTCGAATCTAGAATTTTCTTCAATCCGGAACTTGCGCAACGATGAAACTTCAACATTTTCACAATAAACTTGAAAATAAAGATAATTTGTACGGATGAACTTATAAATTAGCGCTGTTTTTAAACTATCCCGCCGCTAGCGTTACGCAAAATCAACAACTTGCAACCACCTGTCAGCTGACAACTAAAAAATGGTGGCAAATTGTAAACAAATTGATATCGAAATGCATAGAAAATTCTTGTAATATTATGGTCATAGACAAAAGAGTAGACTTATTTGTAGGTAGGTTGATGTTACTGTAACCAGAATACGTGACCTGCTTATACTTTGCATTGCTCTTATTTTCTTATACGGCTGAAACATTGCATCTTACAAGGGCCCAGAGTAGCCGTTGCGTTGGTATCTGTATACTCAACGAAAATAGATGGCTGCGAAGAATCTTATCCGTGCACTGGTTTGACTTTATGGGGAACGAGGAAATAAAGCGTAGGACAGTTACCCGCAGTTACAACTCTCATCAAGAAAAGGCGGTTTAGTTGACTAGGTCGTGTCGACGTGCCCTACGTAAAGTGCTCTAACTACATTTTTGTACATTTTGAAATATTTGGTGTACGTTATCAACTGACCGTTATCTACAAATATAAACAAACAAAAAAAACATATTAAATAAATTTCGCCTAGTTTTCAGGCGTATAAAACGCTATCTATATCAAATTTTCGAAATGAACTTAACTCCTAAAACGCTAACTACTTAATTTTGACAATGCATAATTATTTAAAACGATTTAATTCATGGTTTTATCGTGTTTTTAAATGTATAATACTAATTAAGAATTCCAGATAAAACCGTTAATTAATTTTTAAAAAATACGTTGTAAAAATCTTCTAAACTCTCTCCTGTAAAGTAACAGATTTGCAGATAGAGTACTTTACGTAGGGGCCGTCGATGTACTCTGTACTCCGCATGCCTCCCGAGAGCCAACTTGGTCTCTTTTATTATTTTTTTTAAATACAAGGTGCTCCGGTCGACAGACGATATTTCGCTCACTCCTTTCAAGAACGTCATAAATCAAAAAACTTGATTTTTCAGGAGAACGTTTTTAAAGTTTAAAAATATAATACAAAGTATTAAAAATAAATATCAAGCCACTTATTGAACTTTTTACTGTGCAACAGATCTTTTTAGGTAAAACCTGAAGGTGTTTTCTACATTTAAAAAATATTTAGTATGTTAAAAAAAATTAAACGATACCTTTTCTTCAAAATGCAAAAACAACACTTTCTGTCGTATAGCGGGTAAATATTATGCTGTAAATATGCCGCTTTTGCTGGGATAAAGTACATTTTCTGGGCATTCCGAAAACATGCACAGCAAAAAAGTGACGATTTTTGATTTATGACGTTCTTGAAAGGAGTGAGCGATTTGTAGGCAGTTTGTTGACTATTGTACACATATGGAGCACATCCCATATGATTTAATGAATGATTAATTTAATTTTTTGGTACCAGATGCTTTTTTTGGTTATTTTCTCCTTAGTTACAAAGTAAAAAAATTCATACGTCTTATTTGGGTTGGTACTTATTTTTAAAAAAAGGTTTATTTTTTGTAGAACTCCACTGGTTGGAAATGTCAACAGGAAATTAAATCGAAATTCTATTTTCAGGCCTGTTATTTTTATTTTTGAATTTTATTTATTTTTTATGTCAATAATCTATTTATAAAAAAAAAAACACTTGAATATACCACTTAATGAGTTTTATTTATATATACGACTAGTTTCGAAAACTTACAGATGTTTTCATCTTCTGTTAAAAATTAAAACATAATTATCTATGCAATTTAATTAAAAGAAAAATTTATTTTATATTTTATTTGCATATCTTGTTGTGTACCTACCTACTATATTTAAACACAAAATTGCAATAAATTAATCTCCGAATCACTGAATCACTGACAGTAACTGAATCACTAAATGATTCATTCATCAGATCGCATCAGCAGGTCACTATATGTGAACAGATCAATGTTCGCAAACGAGATGGCGAGTGTTTTTGCATGGATTTTTTCATTTTTAATTTTAAAAATTACTTAGTCAATACCACTATTTATTAAAATCTACTGTGATCTGTAAAATGAAATCATTTTCAAACACAAAAGGTTTTTTCACTCAAGAATTACATGAAATTATATTAACTTTAAACATTAAGAGAAAACCCACTCTTAAGCAGAAAAATCAATAAAACAAATAAAGCTGGAGCCAAAGTAGGAACACTATAAGTTTTGCATAAGCCGAAGCTAGACTTCACAGACACTTTTATATTAGGTAATTTAAAATAAAATCATTCTTGAGATTAACTCGAATTGGAGAATCGGTCTCTCAATTACCGTATCTAAACGGATCTTCAGGATCCGTTCGTTCACGAATGAACCACGTCAAGATGTCTGCTGGTCCGGATACGTGATGGAAGGGGGAGCGATTGTTTTTGCCTAGAATTTTGACTCATGAATCACATGAAATTATAGTAACTTTAAACATAAAGAGTAAATCCACTCACGAGTAGGCATAGGCCATGAAACTTATAAAGTTAAACATGATAAACGGTGTTGCATAAGCCGTAGCTAGATTTCAGTCACTTGGACGTTAGGTAATTTTAAAAAAATGATGGAAAGGGGGTCTCTTGAAGAGAAAACTTGCTCAGAGAAAATATGCTTTCAAATTTGCAAATTTGAAAAGAGAAAAACTATACCAATAATAAAAGGAAATATTGTAAACCGAATCCTAACATAAAACTCAAATAAATATATCATGTTTTTTAAATGATAGATTTATATTATCCACTGACACTTCGTGATGGAATTGCATTTTTAATTTATTATTAGATTAAAACCAATATTTTTAGCTTTTCCACTTTTTTATTTGACCAGCGACCGGGTTTTGTCGTTACCGACATCACCAGTCTGATGATGTCGGTAACGACGAAACCCGGTCGCTGGTCAAATAAAAAAGTGGAAAAGCTAAAAATATTGGTTTTAATCTAATAATAAAAAATAAAAAAATTTTAAATGACCCGAATTCTTACTATATGTTGTGAATATTTGTTCTTCTCATCTCTTTCATTATTTTGCCCCCTCATTTTATCTTCAGTTCGGTCAAGGGGTTTTGAGCAGTAAGTCGTAGAAACATATGAGAGCGAAGGAAAAGTCGACATGGTATTACCCCTCTACAAACTTATTTGTGGAACGCTAATGTGCTTATTTTTATACAAATATGATTTTGGATACATTTTTATTTTAGAAATATGTATATGAAAAGAAATTAGTTCTATTGCTATAGTGTAAGTTTTACAAATAAGTCGCTCATTCCTTTCAAGAACGTCATATCGCTCACTCCTTTCAAGAACGTTTTCAGAATGTATAAAAAATGTACTATATCCCAGCAAAAGCGGCATATTTTCAACTTTATATTTACCCGCTACAGGGCAGAAAGTGTTGTTTTTGCATTTTGAAGAAAAGGTATTTTTTAATTATTTTTTTAAATATACTAAATATTTTTCTAATGGAGAAAAAACAATCAGGTTTTACCTAAAAAGATCTGTTATACAGTAAAAAGTTCAATAAGTGGCTTGATATTTATTTTTAATACATTTTATTATATTTTTAACCCTTAAAAACGTTCTCCTGAAAAATCAAGTTTTTTGATTTATGACGTTCTTGAAAGGAGTGAGCGATATATCAAAAAACTTGATTTTTCAGGAAATCGTTTTTAAAGTTTAAGAATATAATAAAATGTATTAAAAATAAATATCAAGCCACTGTTATAACCTGATCATAATGTGAACCAGGCAATCGCCATGGATCTTTCTCAAAAGGCATATACTGTACCAAAAAAATCATGGATGCTGCAGAAAGATAACGTGATTCGAAGTCATGGCCTAGATGACGTTGCCCGTGACAGAGGGACCTACAACCTGAGGACGGTGAGAGCTGATCCCAACAGTTTACAAAGATGATAAGTTGGAATAGAGCCAAGAAGAAGACGATTTAAGAGCATGTTTATTTCAAGCAAATGTATACAGGCATGCTCGTTAGTAGCATGTCCTCTGTACCTTGAGAATTCTCTCGAAAATGTAATCAAACCATTCAGTTACATAACTTTTTCTCCCTTTAAAACAAGTTGTAACTAATTACATTTGTTTCTGTACCGAAAATTAGCTCAAGTTAGCATTTTGGAAAAGTTAGATGGAAATAATGAATGAAACAAACACACAACAAAGAAATTATGTACCTTATTATTTTGGACATACCCATCAATTATTATTTATATTGTAAACACGGGGCCATTAACGAAAATATCAGATTATTATAACTTTTATATTTCAGCCGTCATTTAACATGGAAAGCAAGCTTTAATGGAGATAACGTCCTATCTAAAGCATTATCATTGATTAGACACAAAATCAATACCGCCGACGGAGATATTACTTTCATTTATGAAACATTTTGTTCCGAATAATAATGATATATATATATATATATATATATATATATATATATATATATATATATATATATATATATATATATATATATATATATATATATATATATATATATATATATATATATATACTAGAACTACTACTACTATTACCATCACGATAGGCAGAGAGGATGGAACGCCACACTCATCTGTCCTGACATACACTCCTCGCCTCCTTCACATCCATACATCTAGTCATACATGCCCTCCGATTACGCAGACTTTTGACACCGCCAGATTTTAGGGTATATGTATATATGTATATATGTATATATATATATATATATATATATATATATATATATATATATATATATATATGTATATATATATATATATATATATATATATATATATATATATATATATATATATATATATATATATATATATATATATATGTATATATATATATATATATTTATATATATATATATATATATATATATATATATATATATATATATATATATATATATATATATATATATATATATATATATATATATATATATATATATATATATATATATATATGCATAACAATTATCTTCTTCTTCTTAGCTCCATCCCAAATTATCGTCTTTGTAGACTGTTAAGGTCAGCTCTCCTAGTCCTCAGGTTGTAGGTCCTTCCTCTTAAGGTTTTTTACCCTTTCCTTGGACAAACTTGTTTCCCTGCTTCACTTTGCTTGCCCTTGTCGCGCAAGCTGGCTCTGACATATTGTCAGTCTCAGGATCACCGAGAGAAGAATCACCCTCGCTGCCAGACAGGGTAGTGCATCTTAGTGTTGCTTTTGAAAAGAAGCTTTGGTTTACTCGACTATTTCTTCTTTTGTCCGTGTCAGTTAAGGTCTCTTAGATGTCCACTATTGAGAGTAATTATCCTTGGGTAGCTCTAAACAGATTCTCGACGGTCCTGATCTAATCTCGTATATTCCGGAGCCAGGAGATTGGTCTTCAGCCCACATCTCGTTGATCTTCTATTTTATTGTCTTTTTTTATTATTTCAAAACATATTACATACAAAAGTCATATATACATATAATATTCCCGATGAGTAATTTCTATTTCTTATTTTGGGACATGGGATTAAGGTTAACAAGATTGGAACACAAATAATAAAGTAACAAAAAAGATTTTTTTAAATAAAAACAATAAACCGGTATAAAAATAGGCATAAGAAGCATATTTAAAAGAAATAAAGAGAAAAACGTAATGTAAGAAGCATTTTTAAAATAAACAAATGAGAATATATAAAAAATGAGAAAATAGTACAAATGAGAAAATATAAAAAACATAAGGTAAAAACAAAATATAACTAATCACTAGATAATATATCTTTCTTTATTTGACTAAAAACTTTTTATCCACCTTGCGTTATTGGGTTATCAGGCGTGGAGCCTTGAGAGGCCCAGCTAAGTCAAGCGATGACCGATTACAGAATTTGACTAATGAGCCTGGATACCCATTAGGGATAGTGCATATGACTAGCATCCGAATATATAATCGTATTATATCTTGCTTGGTTTCCTTCTACTTCTCTCCCTCTACTCCTCACCTGACTCCTTCAACTACTCTTTTTTTATATATTTAAAAAAATATATAAATATATACATATTTGTTTTCAGCACCGGATCGCAAGTGGCCCCACCAGTTCCGAGAGGTCCGTACAGGGTGGCCATGCTAGGTGCCTCGGGGGTGGGAAAAACAGCCCTTACATGCCAATTTACTACTAGCGAGTACATATGTGCATACGACGCCTCATTGGGTGAGTTGAAATTCTAAATATTTTAAAAAGATAAATAAAACGAATGAGTCATATTATTTTGAGAAATAAAAAGACTTTGTTTTTTGATCCACTCACATTTTTACTAACCTACTACATAGTTTCGGCAACAACCTGTTGCCCTCTTAAGGGTTTAATTTTTGACTTTAATTTATGTCATAAATTATGACTTTAATTTATGTCATGTTGGTTGTTGCTGAATCTAGTTGGTTAGTAAAAATGTGAGTGGATAAAAAAAAGTCTTTTTATTTCTCAAAAAAATATATCAATATGATCCACAAAGTTAATGCTTTCAATATTCAAAACAAAATGAATGAGTCACTGTAGGAAAAATCACTTCAACATCTTTTATGGGTGTGTCCAAATATTTGTTAACAAATCTGGGTTTCTCATATTTTTGAACAAGTTTAGATAAATATGAAAATGTTGTGAATAAAATAACCTGGTTAAATAATAAGCTGCATGCAAATTTTAAATCTTCTTTTCAGGCGTATCCCAGTATCTAAAATCCAAACATTTGAGTATTGTGGTTGTCAGTCATGGGTAGAATGGTGAATGTTACACATGTGTTAAGTGATCACTTCACCAAGTCATAAGCCCTGTAAATGCAGACTAGACAGATGAAAAAGAAGTGGAAGTCTGGGTTTTTACAAGGCTTACGACTTGTCCTAGGAAGTGGCTTCTTTATCTTTATTGAGATGCCGAAAAAGAAACTTCAAATAAATAAAGTGAAGAAAATCCAGATTTTCTAGTATTTGGACACACTTAAAATGTTGTGGATATATATATATATATATATATATATATATATATATATATATATATATATATATATATATATATATATATATATATTATATATATATATATATATATATATTGATAAAATTAAACACTTGAATAAACCACTTTATCGAGTTTTATTTTTAATTACGACTAGTTTCAACAGATGTTTTCATCTACTAGTACAAATTAAAATCAATTAAATTCAGATTTAATTTGTACCAGAAGATGAAAACATCTGTCGTTTTCGAAACTAGTCGTAAATAAAAATAAAACTCGATAAAGTTGTATATTCAAGTGTATGTCAAAGTGGTATGTTTAATTTTAATAAAATAATCATGTCATTCCACACAGTTAATACCGAATCAATAAATAATATATATATATATATATATATATATATATGTATATATATATATTTATATATATATATATATATATATATATATATATATATATATATATATATATATATATATATATATATATATATATGTATATATATATTTATATATATATATATATATATATATATATATATATATATATATATATATATATATATATATATATATATATATATATATATATATATATATATATATATATATATATATATATATATATATATATATATATATATATATAAATAAATAAATAAATACGAGTATACATATAAAGTAATCTAAACAACTCCGTGAGATATGTGATTTTTTTATAGTACATAAAATATAACGTTGTGTTTGAGAGTCAACCTACGTTAAGAACTTGTCAAATACAGAAATCAAGCACTTTGTTTAGTAAAGGCTTCACAGAATAAATATCATAAGGCTTTCACGAAGTTAACAAATAAGGCAGTATTTCTTGACGTCTACAATTATTACACGTCATCTTTTTAGAACAATATGTACCAAATATTAATTAAAGGTACATATATCCTTTTATCATCATATATACAGGAAATTGAGGTAAACTTTTCGTACACGAATTCTTGGTAAGAAACTGTGATCCCTTCCCAAAAATTCAAGAAAGTTTATTTTCAGTGTAAAATTTATATATTACAATGATCCACAAAGTAAGTGTTTTGAATATTCAAAATTTAATATTTACCATCTCAGTGTGGTATGTGTGAGGAAGCAAACATACCACTCGCTCTACATCGCCGGGGTAACATTATGAGGGCCCTGTTTCCATTATTGTAACATGTTTTTTTTACCCCTCAAATCTGTTTAGTTTGGAAATATTTAATACTGTCACAATGGGTCTCATGCGTCCCCATTAAACCTGAGACAGGTTAACAAATCAAAACTAGCTCTCAAATGTCGAGAATAAGTAAAATATGTGACATGCTGTGAAATAAATGGAATTGTGCTTTCTCCGGAACATCTGAAAACGCGTCGGCGGTAAGTGACGTCCTTTTGAATAATGTTCTCGAGGAGATTTCAAAAGGCACTATCGCCAAAAAAAAATATAAAAAAAGATTGTCGCATTTTTTTGGGAATTTTACAAAACAGTTACATCAAGTCGTTCATATATTCAAGTAATAAAAAACAATAAGTGTAGTATTGCAATTACAAAAAAGTATTCTAGCGTATTATGCTTTTTATAGAGTGATGCTTTTTTTGTGGAATCTGAGCCCCCCATCCACCCGCAGCAGTTATAGAGTCCTAAGGGACTCTCTGTCAGCTGCACATAGAGGAAAATCTTCAAAATATTTCTGAAGAAATAAATAATGCTCTATTCAATTAATGAGGGGGGAGGAAGATGTACGGACAGAGGCCGACACTTCGTCCCCACCCCTCGGGATCCCCTCATTACCTCTTTTACTTTTAATTAAATTTAAACTTTTAAAAAATAGAGTGATACTGCAATTGTTGGGTAATAATATATCCAAAATAAAACAAGGTTTGTTGGATTGAATTCTACATTTATTTATGTATGTGTTAATACGTGACGCGTTTCGTCTTCTTAGGACGTTATCAAACACTCAATCACACGTGTTAAAATATATATAAATAAATGTAGAATTCAATCCAACAAACCTTGTTTTATTTTGGATATATTACCCAACAATTCAATATGGAATTATACCAACTGTCTGCAGTTACAATAAATATGATACTGCAATGTTGGCAGGTTTTCATAAATTAAGAACATATTTTTAAACTTGACATTTAATGTGATAAATAAATTCATTCAATTTAAATTCATTATGAAAGAAAAATATATAAAATCGAAGTTTTCAACCCTTGCGTTGTTTTATTTATAGCAAAGAATTTTGTCTAGCCTATTTAAAAAAATATATAAATATTAATCACTTGTAATAAACCACTAAGTGGGTTTTATTTTATTATACACCACTTGTTTCGAAAACTAACGGATTTTTTCATCTACTGGTGAAAATAAAAACTGTCATTTGTTAAGCCTCACACCAGTCTAATGATGTCGGTAATGACAAAATTCGGTAACTTGTCAAATAAAATAAAAGTGAAAAAAAATTATATAGGTAGTTGTTGTTTTATCAATAGATCATTTTTAATTAAAGTTTTACTTACAACATTTTGAGTGTGTCCAAATATTTTTTCACAAAATCTGTATTATCTCCATATGTGAACAGTGATCACTTAAACCAGCCTATGACGGTCGTCAGCCCCGTAAATGCCCAGACTTCCATATTCTTCTTCATCTTTGATGAGATTTCAAAAAATAATATGAATTACTTGTTAATAATACCACATTTTATATTGGTATTTACCGAGTAAAACGTCAATTAAAATTGATAGATACTACCACAAAGTACCTGCCAAATCAATTCTTGAAATAATATTATATATCATTTCACGGTGTTGAAGAGTGCCATATGCACCATCGGGAGCGTACGAGGGTTGTTAGAAGAAAAAAAAGGATTTGAATTTTGGAGTAGATACATAAATCGAGGATCGGTTTTATTCTTGACATGGCATTCCCGAAAGGGAAGCCATGTTATCATTATAAACCGGAGGTTTTTTTCTATCCTTTCTCGTGTTCAAACGCCCGAGCCTTCTGAAGGGGAGTGTATGAGGGGTGAGTTGCTCGCGGAGATGTAACGTTTTTACTTTTCGTGAGTGTGTTTGCGGGCTGGATAAAATATCGAATGTGATTGGAACTCACGGCTGGCAACATTTCGAAGGTAGACTCTTTGAGGTCTTTTAAATTCGCTTTCACTAAGCCCGATTCCGTTTGGCAAACATTGCTTTATAAGTCGAAACATACAAAGGCATATTTGGTTGAACGACTATTCACATGTATATATATATATATATATATATATATATATATATATATATATATATATATATATATATATATATATATATATATATATATATATATATATATATATATATATATATATATATATATATATATATATATATATATATATATATATATATATATATATATATATATATATATATATATATATATATATATATATATAGTGCATAGGGCACTGCATTGTATAGAATCAGTGTTATCTTGATCGTTAAATACGCGGTGCTTACCACCTGTAGGCTGGTTTAAGTGATCACATTGTTTGCACGTAGGGTTAAAAACCACATTTCAGAATTTTATATTACTTTTATCGTTAGAAGTGAAGCATGGTGTTTTTAAAATAATGAAACTGAACGTATGGTAAGCCTAGCTTAACCCTTAGTTCATATCGTAGTCGTACGAAAGTGACCAACTAACAAAACGTAAAATGTTCAGAAGGGCCATTTAAATCACTTTCGCTTGGCAAGAAAATAAACATCAATGCAGCTAGTCATTTTTAACAAGTCAATATATTATACTTCTAAGTTTAAAATCCTTTGGCATTTTTTCAGGGCAATATTAAGCTAGTAAGATATCAAATAGTCAATGATCACGTTTTTGTAAAAAATGCACTTGGTCACTTTATCCTGTATGACTACGATATGTGAGGTCAATTTGGCCTTAATTCATTTTTAATTCTAACATGCAATTTATACGTTCATTCTCGAGACTCTCCAAATTCCGCTGACCGATTCATTATCACGTGGAAAGCTCTTCGCGTTGATTGGGCAAACAGAACGTCCCACTTCGCCTCCTTCCATCTCCCGACCTGATCCCGACCTACCTCCAACCTACTCGCTTCCATTGTGGACCATAGATGGCGAGAGAATACAGAGATTCGGCACGAAGTGTGGCGTGGCGATTTAAGATGAATATTTTTTCCTTTTGTGATTGAACTTTTTCAGTTTTAATGATAAAAAAGCACTCCCCTAAAGTCGAGAGCGAAAGATCGCTCTTCGTGAATCACAGCCCGTGTTTTAACGGTATTATAAAATTCCTTTAATTATATCAAGTGTGCAACGTTTTATTCCTGATATAAAGGAACGCGGTACTCTGCGATGTTAGATGGTTTAAAAATTAAGAACCATCTTTTTAAGATTTAATATTTCCTAATGCATTTTACCTCACCCTAATGACAACCAATTTATACTGCTTCCAGCTTTTTGTGATCATGTCAAAAAAGCATATATCGCTCACTCCTTTCAAGAACGTCATAAATCAAAAATCGTCAATTTTCAGTTGTGCATGTTTTCGGAATGCCCAGAAAATGTACTATATCCCAGCAAAAGCGGCATATTTTTAGATTAATATTTACCCGCTACAGGGTAGAAAGTCTTGTTTTTGCATTTTGAAGAAAAGATATTGTTTAATTATTTTTTTAAATATACTAATTATTTTTCAGATGGAGAACAAACCTTCAGGTTTTACCTTAAAAGATCTGTTGCACAGTAGAAAGTTCAATAAGTGGCTTGATATTTATTTTTAATACATGTTTTATATTTTTAAACTTTAAAAACGTTCTCCTAAAAAATCAAGTTTTTTAATTTATGACATTCTTGAAAGGAGTGAGCGATTTCTCTAATCTTACATGACTTTTTGAAGCTCCACCAGCAATTGCTTGAGTTGTCAGTAAAATTTGCCTAGTTTATAGTTTTTTGAACAGCCAATTTTATTGTATTTAACTTAATATTATATGATATATAACATCTACGAAAATGCGTTAATATTATTTAAATAACTTACAATAGCTCTACATAATGGAGTCCTAGTTCCAACTCTAAGGTATGAAAATGAAGCATGGAGTGAAGAAAAGGATGAAAGTAGGCTGAATGATAAAAACATTTGTTAGTTTTCGAAACTAGTTGTGTTTAATGAAATAAAACTCTTTACAACATTTTGAGTGTGTCCAAATACTTGTTCACAAATCTGGATTATCTCTAATTATAGGAGTATTTTTCATAACTTTTTTTTTGAGAATAAAAAGCTTCTTTTTATTTCACCAATTTTTGTCTCAATTGAAGTTCTAGTGATTCAAGAACAATGTTTCAAAATTGGTTCATATATATAGAACTTCCAAGAAATCGAGTAGTGTGGTTGTCAATAATGGGTGGAATTGGTGAATGTTACACGTGTGTACAGTGATAACTTAAACCAGCCTATGACGGTCATCAGCCCCGTAAATGCCCATACTTCCATATTCTTCTTCGTCTTTGATGATATGTCAAAAAATAATAAGAAATAAAACTCGTTAAGTGGTTTATTACAAGAGTTTAATTTAAAAAAATCAACATGTCATTCCACAAAATTAATACCAAATCAATAAATAATATGTATGATAGATGTTCGAATGGTGGAAAAAGGAAAGAATGGAAGGATAACCTAAGCATTTTCGATAAAATTAAATTTTAAAGTACATGAAAGTGGTAAGATCAGGAGTCGGAATAATCAGCGGGTATGTATGAGGAGGTACGTGAATTTGGAAGAGGCGAAAATTGTAAACAATATAAACACATAAAACAAAACCTAACACATACCTCTTTGGGTAAAAAAAACTTTGATTATTATGCAATAAAACTGTACAACCTACTTCCATTACCTACATATCCATTTAGATTAGAAACTAAATATGAAAGAGCTATTCATAATTGGATAATGGAAGTGGGCATATCTGAAATAGATCGCATCATTCGGTAAGTATTGTAAAATGTGCCCTCGGCACGGAAAACTCAGTGAGGGCACATTATTGCAATCCGTAATTTGTAATTATATGTATGATGAAATATAAATAAATAAAAGAATACTAAAATTATATAATAATAATAATAAAACCCTTATCCGCACCCCAATGGTGCATAGGGCACTGCGTAATATAAACGCAGTGTTATTTTGATCGTTTACACATGAAGGAAAGGTGATCAGCTCTTCGCTTCAGGTTCCAGTCCAGGGTAATATTGAATAAATAGTACAGTGAAAAAATCACTTATAATTATTTAACCCCCCCTGGGAATCGAACCCGGGACCTCCAGAACGGTAGCCGAGCTTGCTGACCATTACACTACGGAGGCGAACAAAATTATATAATTCATATATAACTTCTACTTAATATATTCGTATTTCTTTATGTACATATAGCTTCTAGAAGTTATGACCACTCTACTGTGGAAGTTCGACTGTGTTAACGGAACTTCAAATAATGTTATGTTCAAGAAGGCGTAGAGAAATAAGATTAAATTTCAGCCGCTTCCTCCGGATGCTTACTATGGATGAGCGCGAGGTGAGGTGATTGCTGGACTAGGGTGGATCAAATGACATTTAGGAAAAAATAAAAAAAAATAATGCAAAAATATTTGCTTTTGACGTAACTAATTAACTAACTGACTATCATGCCGCTTTTCAACAGGGGTAGGGAGAGAGAATAGAACGCCACACCAATCTGTCATTGCAAACAATCTTAGCCTCTTCCACATTTGTGCATCTCCTCATACACACCTACCCATTATTCCTTTTATTAGTGCCAGAATAAAATCACAACTATATACTCGTACATAGTTTTTTCCACATACATTTTATTTGACCAGCGACCGGGTTTTGCCGTAACCGGCATCATCAGACTAGGTCAATAGGCTAGGTCAACCGACATCATCAGACATCACCAGTCTGATGATGTCAGCTACGACGAAACCCGGTTCCTGGTTTTCCAAAAGAAAATGATGAATGAAAATATTGATTATATATCGTCTGTTATAAACACAACGAGTCTACATAATACAATATTTTATAGGTTGAGTATGTTAAATTAGAAATTCCTCCCGTCTGACAAAGATCCATTATCCAGAAAACAGTATTGTTTATCAAAATTCCTTCATCCTCACAAAAGGGTGTTATTACCATTTTTCGAACCTATGCTACTTCTGATTTTCAAGCTCTCCAATTTGCATTTTTAGAGTATCTGTCCACCCTAACGTAGCATCTCTTCCTGAAAATATATTGTAAATATATGTACTCATATATTGAACGTCTAGACTAGTTCCACGTAAGAGTAGGATGCTACTAAACATAATATGATTCCGTTCATAGCTCAAAGTGTAAAGAGCGTTGCCCTAAAATGGTTTAGCTTTCCAACCAATGTGATAATGTGATACTAGCTAGTATCATGTTTATCCTGAATGATTTTGCATTTTTCGTGGCTCAGCTCAATTTTTACAATCGTGTATATATATATATATATTATATATATATATATATATATATATATATATATATATATATATATATATATATATATATATATATATATATATATATATATATATATATATATATATATATATATATATATATATATATATATATATATATATATATATATATATATATATATATATATATATATATATATATATATATATATATATATATATATATATTATATATGTATATATATATATATATATATATATATATATATATATATATATATATATATATATATATATATATATATATATATATAATAAATATATATTCTCCAATCCTTATCCATACTTCAATGGTGCATAGGGCACTGCATCATATAAACGCAGTGTTATCTTGATATAATGAAAAAATCACTCATATTTAAATATATTTTATGACAATTTGATGTAATAAAATCAGTTGGAAAGATGTAAAAACTGAGAGAAAGTGATAAATATCATCACATTCGTGTAATCAAAAAACTAACAGTTATTCATCAGTCACACCTTTATATTGCTCACTCCTTTCAACAACGTCAAATATCAAAAAACTTTATATTTCAGGAGATCGTTTAAAGTTCAAAAATATACTGAAATGTTTTAAAAATAAATCTCAAGCTACTTATTGAACTTTTAACTGTGCAACAGATCTTTTTAGGTAAAACCTGAATGTTTTTTCACCATTTGAAAAATAGTTAGTATATTTAAAAAAAAAAATTAAACAATACATTTTCTTCAAAATGCAAAAACAACACTTTCTGCCCTGTAGCGGGTAAATATAAAGTTAAAAATATGCTGCTTTTGATGGGATATGGTACATTTTCTGGGCATTCCGAAAACATGCATGACTGAAAATTGACAATTTTTGATATATGACGTTGTTGAAAGGAGTGAGCGGTATGTGTGTAGACTTCATGGTTTATTCTTGTTTTCTCTTGTACAATATTATTTGCTTCGAACGCGGAAATATCCTGTCATGAATAGTAAGATGTATTATACATATGTGTGTGTACATAAGAAAACCGGAGGTGGCTGTCCAGAACACACTCATATCAAAAGGAGTCGAAAGGACTTTATACGAATACATATATTCATACCATATTTGTAGGGGGTGATTTTGCAACGAGAAACCTTTCTATAGAGCCTCAACTCTGGACCCGGAATGGAGTCTTGATATCCACCCTTAAGTGAGTACTTTTCCCCTAAGAAAAGGAAATGTCAGAAAAAGGTTGAATAAAAATGTTGGGGGTAGAATTAAGCATGTTAGGAGCAGTCGGATTTGAAAAATTACGCTGTGTGCTGAATGTATGACGTTCGTTTATCATAATCAACTACGAAACGGCGAACATTCCCTTTCTGAGAAGCATGTGTTTGGGCATGTATAGAAATATAAAACAGAGGTATGCTTTAAGGTAAAGGTGTGGTATTCATTACTTTTCTCGGTTTATACTTCTTTACAGCTTGAGTTTTCGATGTCAAATTACCGAACAAATTTTTCTGTTTTTTTTTTTAATGTTTAAGAGGTCGATTTCTCAGATATGCATATAATTGTTCTATTTTAATTTTTATTGTTTTATTTGATGTTTTTTTATTTAAAATTTAATTTATTTAAATTTTATTGTATGTCTTTTTCCTGTGTTACGTTTTTTATGTCAAATTGTCAAATTAATATATTTTTCCGGTTTGAATTTTTTTAACGTTATTGACGTCAAATTCAAACACATTTTTAAATCAAATTCTCGAATCTATGGCTTTTTTTTAAAAAACGCATCGTGCACTGAATGGCATGATAAGCGTGTTCCTGAAACTTATTGCTTAAGTTTTAATTCTTTCTTCTTCATCAATGTTGAAATATCAATAAAAATCTTTTATTTTTCAGATGAAGAATACGGCCAGAAAAATGTGTCTGTTCTACTCGACGGTAATGAAACTGAGTTGGAGATTATTGACCATCCTGCCTCAGAAATGTCGGTAAGTTAATCATTATAGGGTTATATATATATATATATATATATATATATATATATATATATATATATATATATATATATATATATATATATATATATATATATATATATATATATATATTTATATTTATATATACATATATATATATATATATATATATATATATATATATATATATATATATATATATATATATATATATATATATATATATATATATATATATATATATATATATATATATAAATATAAACATATCTGACAGGACGTGTAGAGCTTCTGTAAGAATCATCCCGGAATCATTCCCATGCGATAGGAACCTTTCAAACACATATTGAGAGAAATATTTTTTTGAACAAATTTTTAATTTTTAAACCAAAATTTTAAATGAAAATTTGTCAAATTGAAATACTTTTTCCAAAGAACTAAGCGTATTATGTGTGATATAAATGTTCAATAATGGGTGGAATGGTAAACATTAAAATGTGTAAAGTGATCGCTTAAGCCAACGAAATGGCAGGTTGTAAGCTGTGGGAAGCTAAGACTTCCATATACAAGTTTCATATCAAGTTGAGACACTTTTAATTCTTTTTTAAATTTTTTTTTTCCATTTCACGAGAATCACTCAAGGTGATTGAAAAGTGGAAAAAATTCCGTGGGAAAATTATCGGAAAACCGGAAAAGCGGAATGTGGAAAATCTGTGCCTTTATTGTTCTCGTTGGCGGGAAAATAAAATAATAAAAACAACATGGCGACCGCTAAACGCCATTCTGTTAAACGAAATACCTCATACGCCTGCATTCTCCGATAAAAGCGTTTTTTCGCGCGTGATAAAACGTTAAAAGCGTATTTACACCCATAAGGTTGCAAATGTGTAACTAGGTATTTTTGCTGTTTAAATACGAGTATAAAATAAAATAAAATCTTTGTCCACCTCCATAGTGTCATGGTCAGCACGCTCGTCTAACTAACTGGAGGTCCGGGTTCGATTCCCAGGGACGGTTCAAACACACATAAGTGATTCTTTCCCTCTAACGTTTATTTTATATTACCCTGGACTGGTACTTGGAGCGTAGGGCCGATCACCTTTCCCTCATGTGTCAAGCTGCAGTGCCCTATGCACCATCGGCTTAGGGTTGAGGAATTGAATGGTTTGAATGAATAAAAAAAATAAAAAATTAAACTATATGTTTGAGATCGTTAAAAAGCTTAAAAATATAATACAATGTATAAAAAATAAATATCGAGCCACTAATTGAACTTTTTATTGTGTAACAGATCTTTTTAGGTAAAACCTGAAGGTTTTTTCTTCATTTGAAAAATATTTAGTATTTTTAAAAAATAATTAACAATACCTTTTCTTTAAAATGTAAAAACAACACTATCTGCCCTGTAGCAGGTAAATATAAAGTTTAAAAGTTTGCTGGGATATAGTACATTTTCTGGACATTCCAAAAACATGCACAACTGAAAATTGACGATATTTGACGCTGTTGAAAGGAGTGAGAAGTTGACTCGAATTCATATTGTGATTCATTGGTCTTATTTCTCTCTTTCAAAATTCAATTTTTAGACAAATGTCAAGTTGTGATAATTTTATTTTAACGACCTGATAATGGAATAATTTTCCGAAACCGGTAGTCACGAATAAGTGTTTATAAAAGTGGTATTACACAAAGTAAACAATGGATTATATTTCATTTTTTTCATTCAAACCATAGTCCGCACCCCAATGGTGCATAGGGCACTGCATTATACAAACACAGTGTTATCTTGATCGTTAACACACGAAGGAAAGGTGATCAGCCCTCCGCTTCAGGTACCAGTTTAGGGTAATATTGAATAAATATTAGAGTGAATTTTTTTTCACTCTAATATGGATTATAAGGAGAGTGTTTTTTTTTTAAATTCTCTTTTGGTTAATACAGTGGAGTCCTGAAAACTTGGACCAACGTGGACCAAAGGGTAGTTGAGTTATGAATGAGCTAACTATAAGCTGATTCAAATTAACGTACGAGTTTATATTTTATATATGTTTCCAGGTGGAAAGTTTTTGCGCAACGTACAACGCTGACGTGTTCGTGGTTGTGTACTCAGTGGAAGACCGACAGAGTCTGAAGGTGGCTGAGGAGATCTTGCTGTACCTCCTGAAGGGAGACTACATGTCCACCCGGGGAGTCATCCTGGTGGCCAACAAGGCGGACCTGGAGAGGAAGAGGGAGGTTCCCATGGTTGGCAAGTATCAGAAAACTAACTATATTACTCTAAATTAACTTGGAACATTTTATTATTTTAACCATATCGGCTCCCTATGTGGAGCATATGGAGTCTACAAACTGTCCCCAAGCTTTTCTGTCAGCTGCTAGCTCCTTTGCATCCTCCAAAGTCAGATTCGCGTCGCAAAGTTCTGACTTGTCAGCAGTGGTCGTCCTGGGCGGCGCGAACCTGATGCCTTGTAAAAGAGGCAAGCTTGATAAAGGCTCTCGGGAGGCATACGGAGTACATGACCAAGCTCTACTTCATATATGTTGAGATGTCGAAATATAAAAATAACCCCTCAGTAGAGAAAACCCAGATTTGTGAACATACTCAAAATGTTGTATTTAAAACATATGTGAAAAAAAATTGTGTCAAGGGTAGGACCAATCATTTTGTTTTCGCATAATTTAACGCTTATGTTAACACTGACGCGGTGCCATATGCACCGTCTGAATGCAAAGAGAGGTCGAAGGAAGAAAACTTTGTTGATTTGAATGTGTTATCCTGTGCGGAGGAAGTAGCCCAAGACCTATAACTCACCCTTTAAGTAATTTACTAGAAAGATAACCAAAGGCTTAGCATGGTCCTTATAGACCTTTGAAACTACCATAGTAAGCAGCTTACAACCCTCATAGTATGAAAGTTTTCCTCCCTTAGTAAGTCTAGTATTTAAGACAGGATAATCAATAGTCCGCAAATTAATTTTCTTTAAGCCCAGGTAAAATTCAACGTATGTAATTGAATTTTTTGGTTAAAAACATCGTTTTTGTATTAATAAAATAAGGTTTTATGAACATAGTATACAGGATAAAGGAATAACATGAAGCGCCCTTGAGGTAGTATTTTACGAAAATGGCGCTACATAAAATATCCAAAATATTAATTATTTTTAATATTATAATACATATCGCTCAATCCTTTCAATAACGTCATAAATAAAAAAAACGACAATTTTCAGTTGTGCATGTTTTCGGAATGCCCAGAAAATGTACTATATCTTAGCAAAAGAGGCATATTTTTAACTAAATATTTACCCGCTACAGGGCAGAAAGTGTTGTTTTTGCATTTTGAGGAAAAGGTATTGTTTAATATTTTTTTAAATAAACTAAATAGTTTTCAAATGGAGAAAAAACCTTCAGGTTTTGTATTAATAAAATAAGGTTTTCTTCGACATAAATATATGGTTTTGAAGAGAAAAAAGATGTTTATAAAAAAAAAGAAAAATAATTTTTCTATATTTAAAAAAAATATATCTGACTCTTTAGGTTTTTCTATTATTGTAATTTACTGTACCAATAATATGACTATTTTTTTCTTTATTTTCTGTAAGCATTATCAATTAAATTAAAAAAGATATATTGGTATAAAGGATGGTTTGTACATGTGGAACGAATAAGTGAGAAAATCTTTTTTTTTAAATTGAATGTAGTTGGAAAAAAAACAAAGGAAGACAGAGGAAAAAAACTTGGCACGATCGGGATTGTCAAATACTTGAATGCGGTCACGTTAGGAGTCGAAATAATCGGTGGGTATGTATGAGGAGATGCATGATCAGGAAAGTTTTAGGAAAGACAGAGTGTTGTGGCGTTCTATTCCTTCTGTTCATCCCTGCGTGATGGTTAGTTCGTAAGATTTTATAATTTAACACTTTTTTGCTTTTTTCTCCCAGGTGGGATAGGATTCCTCCTGGTATTTTCACAAACTTACAATTGTTGAATTTCGTAACCGGAATAGTATAAGTACTTTGTGTAACTCATTTATGTGTGTGGCTTGATTTATGTAATGATTCTGTATTATTCCCAAACAAAGAATAAAAACATATTTATATTATTTTTTGACATCTCATCAAAGATGAAGAAGAATATGGAAGTCTGGGCATTTACGGGGCTAACGACCGTCATAGGCTGGTATCTTCCATATCCTTCTTCATCTTTGATGAGATGTCTAAAGATAATATGAAAAATACTCCTGTAATTGGAGTTAATCCAGATTTTATGAACAAGTATTTGGACACACTCAAAATGTTTAAAAAAAAACATAATTGGTTGTTTGGTCTCCCTTTCAGTCGGCAGGCGTCTGGCCAACAACTGCGGCTGCAAGTTCATCGAGGCTTCCAGCGGCATAGCCCACAACGTGGACGAGCTGCTGGTCGGCATCCTGGCGCAGGTGCAGCTGAACCCCAAGCGGGCGCGCCGGCGGCCCCCCGGAGCCGCGGGCCCCGGCGGCGGAGCCCGCCTGCTGGCCAAGCTGCTCGGCTTCCGCCGCAGGGCCAGGTCCTGCGAGAACTTGTTCGTGATATAACTGGCAACTGCTCGTAATATGGTTTTGCACACCTCTTCAATATTCATGATCTCCTAATACATGCCCTCTAATTATTCCTGACAAGACCACACACTTTTTTTAGATGGGAGTTGCATTTATTATTTTACCTTGATAATTATGTACAAGGTTTATACATCATTAAGTGGATTTTTGTTTCTTCTAACTTAAAAAAAAGATGTTTCATTTTTATCTGTGTTGGGTAAAGGTTGGTTAGGTCAATCTCACTGGCTGCCTGCTGAAACAATCTAGCTTTGCACACCTCTTCAATATTCATGATCTCCTAATACATGCCCTTCGATTATTACAACTCCTGTGACCTGACCACATTCTTTATGTTCCACATGTATTTGATACGCTTTTTTGTTTAGATAGAAGTTGCATTTATTATTTGCCTAGCTTATTTCGTAGGTACAAAGATTATAGATCATTGTGTTTTTTTTGTTTCTTCTAAACTAAAAATTGATGTTTTATTTTGATTTGTATTGGGTTAGGTTAGACTGACTTTCCCTTGATCATGATCTCAATATCTGAATATTCTTATTATCTTTTTTCAGTTTCAGAATTTTGATATTGAAAAATGGTTCATACGTAAAAATTGAACTGCAAATGTATTACGAAATATTTCTGGAAATAATTATTACTTAAAATTTAGTTTGTGTGATAGGTGTATGTAAGTTAAAGTTTATATTACATTATGACATATTTAATAACATTTTATATTAACTAATGTTTTATTATATAAAATATTATGTAAATATCTATTTTATTCTAAGGAATTGAAAATACACCAAAAACTTTATATTTTACTTTAGTAAGTTATTCAAACATTAAATTATATGGACCGTACTATTGATATAAATAAAGATTTCATGCATTTTTCTGAATTTATTGTGTTTTAAAAAAAAACAACCAATAGCTCTTCAAAAATCACCCTTTATATATATATATATATATATATATATATATATATATATATATATATATATATATATATATATATATATATATATATATATATATATATAAATATATAAAAATATATATATATATATATATAATTTAATGTTTGTAAATTATTTCATTCAAATGTTGACCGCAGCCGCGCCTCAAATGGTCCATCCGCTCAGTCCAATTTTAGCATACACTTTCCAACATTTCGGCCGGTATCATCCATTTAACAAAATTACCGATTACCATGTAATTTAAGTAAATAAATATGATATGCATAAGTGTAATAAATATGTATTTCGATAATATTTTTAATACTATGCAGTTTTAATAAGAAACTCTCTAAATTAAGTGTTTTTTTTAAACTTAAAAATATATAAAATGAAGCTGGATAAGATCTTTGAAAACGAAAAAAATGTTAATTAAAATAAAGTTAAGAAATTTATGCTTAAGATGTAAAAATTGTAAATAAATTCCAAAAATAAATAAAAAATTTATACATATTTTTTCAGCGGTTCTTTTTTTTCGAGAAATCCTATAATGGAACTCGAATTATTAAAATAAACGTTTGAAACAATTTGTTAGTAATTATTTAAAAGTATATTGTATTAATGATAATATTTATAGATATTCTAAAATGATATAGCCCTAAAATGAACTTATGATTATGTGGCAAGAAATGGACGATTTCCGATAAAATAGGTAAAAAAATTGACTTTTCTGACAAAATATTGTAAACGCCAAATAGGTAAAAAAATTGTTGTTTTGAAAAAATCCCTCATTCCATCACGTATCCGGACCAGCAGATAACTTGAAGCGATTCATTCGTGAACGAACGGATCCTAATGACCCGTTTACAAACAGTAACTGAGTGATCGGTTCTCGATTTTGAGTGTATTTTATAGAATTATTTGACGTTCAAGTGACTCTGAAATGTAGCTATGGCTTATGTTATACCTCTTATCACAGTCCTACTTAGGCTTCAACTTTATAAGTTATATAACCTATACCTACTCACTGGCTGGATTTACTCTTTATGGTTAAAGTTACTAAAATTGTATGTAATTCATGAGTGAAAATTCTAAGCAAAAACACTTGCTATCTCGCTAAAAGTGTAAATATTTCAGAAATTCATATTTCATCATTGACTTTAAAAGCGTGTGAGTATCGTGGAAGAAAAATGATGACTATGTGCAAACAGTCTAGGCCAGTTTTCGGCGCCAGTAGTACTGGCGTCAGTAACTGACTCAATGTAAAACCGCCTTAAAACAAAACGCCATATCGCTCACTCTTTTCAAGAACGTCATAAGTCAAATATCGTCAATTTTCAGTTGTGCATGTTTTTAGAATGCCCAAAAAATGTACTATATCCCAGCAAAGAGGCATATTTTTAAAAATTAATATTTACCCGCTACAGGGCAGAAAATGTTGTTTTTGAATTTTGAAGAAAATGTATTGTTTAATTATTTTCTTAAATAAAGTAAATATTTTTCAAATGGAGTAAAAACCTTCAGGCTTTACCTAAAAAGATCTGTTGTACAGTAAAAAATTCAATTTGTGGCTTGATATTTATTTTTAATACATTGTGTTATATTTTTAAACTTTAAAAACGTTCTCCTGAAAAATCAAGTTTTTTGGTTTATGACGTTCTTGAAAGGAGTGAGCGATATGCGAATTAGGCGTTTACAATGTTTTGAATACGTATTCCTTAATGTACGTACGAATATTACTACATATACCTACTAATAATATCGTCTGAATGAATATAGTTTCTGAAAGTGTATAACTACATCTAGACATAGTATAGTATACAGGATTAAGGAATAACATGAATCGCCCTTAATAAATTATTTAAATTTATTTATTATTTTTAACATAATAAACGTACATAATAATCATTATAATAAAACCCTTATCCGCACCCCAATGGTGCATAGGGCACTGCGTCATATAAACGCAGTGTTATCTTGATCGTTTACGCATGAAGGAAAGGTGATCAGCCCTCCGCTTCAGGTACCAGTCCAGGGTAATATTGAATAAATATAACAGTGGAAAAAATCACTTATATTTATTTTACCTCCCTTGGGAATCGAACCCGGGACCTACAGAACAGTAGCAGAGCGTGCTGACCATTACACTACGGAGGCGGACATACATACATAAAATAGATTAAATCGATTCCGATACTACATTTTCTTGTATTCCATATGTATGTAGAAATGTTTTTTTTTCATTCAAGGTAAATGTGTGTTTTAAATTAGTGTATCCATAATAAGAATGCACCAAATTTATAAAATATAGATGTATGAACGACTGAAAAATGTAAAATAGTTATATTTTGAATATTACCCAAATATGTTATAATGTTTGTAAGTTTGTGTATACATTTTCAAGATATGTATAATTTGTTTTGTAAAAAAATTGTAAATTTATTTTTCGTTATCTAACTATACATGCTTCACAATTTTTAAACTACAACGAAAAAAAAAAAATATATATATATATATATATATATATATATATATATATATATATATATATATATATATATATATATATATATATATATATATATATATATATATATATATATATATATATATATATATATATATATATATATATATATATATATATATATATATATATATATATATATATATATATATATATATATATATATATATATATATATATATATATATATATATATATATATATATATATATATATATATATATATATATATATATATATATATATATATATATATATATATATATATATATATATATATATATATATATATATATATACTTTTTTTAAGTATTGCCAAAGGAATGTTCAATAATGGTGAACGTCATACAAGTATATAAAGTGATCACCAGTAAGCCATCCAAATACCAGGTATGAAGCTCTCGGAGATGCTTAGACTACAGATGCTGATACATCTTAATCTCTAAATGCCCGATTTGTACATCCCAATTTCATTTCTCTGAAATATTCTATAATAATGTATTATAAAATAAATTTTATAATTGCTTCAAATTTTAATGTGTAAGATGATTGAGTTATCGAATAGTAGGGGGTTGTGCGGAATTTATATTAACCATTTTAGTGCTGAGAATTTAATATTTTCTTTCATGTATGTTAAAAGAGGTGATTTTTTCTTGCAAACATGGTTCATTTAAAGTTAAATGTACATTATAAGGGCAAAATAACGGGTTTTTACAAAAAATATCTTTGTATTTTTCAGTAAAAATGGTAAATTTTGTTTGATGGTGAATATAAGGTAAAAACAACGTGTTTTCACAAAAATTTACCTCTATTTTTCATATATTATTAGATTAAAACCAATATTTTTCGCTTTTTCACTTTATTTTATTTGCCCAGCGA
This sequence comes from Brachycentrus maculatus, assembly GCF_059751285.1. Taxonomy (NCBI): domain Eukaryota; kingdom Metazoa; phylum Arthropoda; class Insecta; order Trichoptera; family Brachycentridae; genus Brachycentrus; species Brachycentrus maculatus. The sequence goes on along the minus strand of NW_028281169.1, from coordinate 1,177,253 downwards.
CCGGGTTTCGTCATTACCGACATCATCAGACTGGTACTAAAAATATTGGTTTTAATCTAATAATATATTAAAATGCAATTCCATCACGAAGTGTCAGTGGATAATATAAATCTATTTTTCAGTAAAAATAGTTAATTTTGTTTGATTGTGAATATAAGGTAAAAAACAACGGGTTTTCACAAAAATGTTTTTCTATTATTCAGTAAAAATAACTTATTTCATCATCATCAGACTGGTGATGTCGGTAACGACGAAACCCGGTCGCTGGTCAAATAAAAATAAAGTTGAAAAGCTAAAAATATTGGTTTTAATCTAATAATATATTAAAATGCAATTCCATCACGAAGTGTCAGTGGATAATTTATATCTATTTTTCAGTAAAAATAGTTAATTTTGTTTGATTGTGAATATAAGGTAAAAAAAACAACGGGTTTTCACAAAAATATTTTTCTATTATTCAGTAAAAATAACTAATTTTGTTTGATTGTGAATACAAGGTAAAAACAATGTGTTTTCACAAAAAAATATTATTTTTTTAGTAAATTGGTTAATTTTGTTTATATTGTGAATATAAGGTAAAAACAAAGGGTTTTCACAAAAATGTATTTCTATTTTTAGTCAAAATGGTTAAATTTGTTTGAATCAACTTATTGACGAAACGCAACAAAACCTCCCAGCTTGACCGCCAAAATACACTAGCGTTATCGTCGGCATATCGACGGTCGCTCTTTAAGCATAGTATATCTAAGTCGATATATCGATTCTCAGCACTGTACTGGTTGATATATAAATCAATTACTTTTGTAACGGAGTAATGTAAACAATTCACTCGAGTGTTATGCACAGTAAGTTAACATGTATGTACCCATGTATATAAATTAAAAATTTAATCGATATAATCCCTGAAGTTTACAAAAAAAAATTGATTTTTTAAATGTGTAATATATTTTTGTCCTATGTAATACTTAATTGCAACAATATACTATATTCTACATACCCACAAATGTATACACATATATATATATATATATATATATATATATATATATATATATATATATATATATATATATATATATATATATATATATATATACACATATATAGATATATATATAAATATATATAAATATATATATAGATATATATAAATATATATATATATATATATATATATATATATATATATATATATATATATATATATATATATATATATATATATATATATATATATATATATATATATATATATATATATATATATATATATATATATATATATATACATATATATATTTGAAAATATCGATGTGTTTAATAATAATGCACAATTTTGTCTAGTAAATGTTTGTAAAATGAATATACAGTGTTGTATTAAAATAAAATAATATAAATATTTATTCAACGATGTTTTACATACTGTTTTTCTATCAAGTAAAGATAAAGATAAAGATATCTTCACTACGAATTTAAGGGTCATCCATTTATTGTAGTCGTTAATATGGTAGCTCTATTTGTGGATATGTACACTATTTATATTAATAAAAAAATTAAAATGTTAAAGTTTTACTATTAAAAATACACAAATAAGAGTGTCGGGTTGTGGTCCCGTGGTTAGTGTCGCAGTCTCTTAAGTCAGAGTTTCTCGGTTCAAATCCACTCTACCACAATTTGATACCTATTCCTAATGATGAGCCGCTTAGGCTCACAGAAATAGTATGAAATTGAAGTATTTTAGTAAATAATAAAAAACACAAATATTTCCCTTTATAAAAAAACAAAGGTAGATTGTACGGATCTAGCGCAGTTTTTAAAATAAACTTAATATACTAAATAAAATTGCATTAAAACAACTAAAACGTACATTTACATATTTACATGGATACTACAGAAAGATAGCATGATTCGAAGGAATGGCCTTAATGATGTTGTCTATAATAGAAGGACCTACAGCCTGAGGTTGAGAAGAGCTGACCCCAACAGTCTACAGAGACGATAAGTCACGATGAACCCAGTAACAATTTAATTCAATTCAATTCAATTTTATTTAACAAAAAAAAATATATACATAACAAACCAAATTCAAGGCGTAAATAATAAAAGTAAGCAAGAAGACTTAAAGGTGTAGAAGAATCCCGCTTCGGAAAACTCCTTCGGACACATGAAACAGATCAATATCCAGTGTGATAATGTTCAACATAACGGTAGCTCTTCCTACAGGCATAACCATTGGCAGGTTGGTACTGTATAAAGGAAAATGAAACAATCTAAGCCGACGCTGTCTTAGGTAACTATCGGGAACATACAGACCAATGTTCCGGATAATTTCAGGATTATCGATCATACGCGCAACAATCGATAGAAATGCGTAATAAAATACACATTCCTTCTAGTCTCTAAACTGTTGTAGCCAAGCACACCCTGGAGAAACTCGGTCGGGTAGAGCCAAGGATAATAGCCGTCCTCTCTCATAAGAAGAATATATACATACTGTAATTGGACATTTGAATAACGTTAACGTTTTGCTATCATATGAATTTATTATACTTATTGTAACTACCGACATCTATCGAAGTTTAACAATATTATCAGCATAAATGTTTGAATACGTGCATCTTCATTGCGTTTGACACAGATGGCGGTAATATTATATTTATTTTTTCCCTAAATAAGTTCAAGCGATGAAAAGCTTTCTGTTTTGACCGGTTAATTTATTTAAACAATAAACACTCTTGCCACGATTTGCTGTGACTCTTTGTTAAAATAAATCAAATTAAAAGCCCATATTTAAAATTAAACATGCATATTTGTTGTACTTGAGCCGTATTATATTCTCGTTCGAAAAACTGAAAAGATTTTTTACTTTATATTAATTTGACATGGTAAATACTTTCATATCGTAAAATTTATTGTGATGCGTGTTTCGATGTATTCCGCATCATTTTCAAACATCATATCGCTCACTCCTTTCAAGAATGTCATAAATAAATAAAAACTTGATTTTTCAGGAGAACTTTTTTAAAGTTTGAAAATTTAACACAATGTGTAAAAAATAAATCTCAAGCTACTTATTGAACTTTTTACTGTGCAACAGATCTTTTTAGGTAAAACCTGAAGGTTTTTTCTCCATTTGAAGAATATTTAGTATGTTTAAAAATTATATAAAACAATACCTTTTCTTCAAATGCAAAAACAATATTTTCTGCCCTGTAGCGGGTAAATATTAAGTTAAAAATATGCCGCTTTTGCTGGGATATAGCTCATTTGGGCATTCCGAAAACATGCACAACTGAAAGTGGATGATTTTTGATTTATGGCGTTCTTGAAAGGAGTGAGCGATATGTGAAGTCTAAATCTTAGAGTTGTCCGTGGGATGTTAAAGGACGTAGAAGCTGTTTTTTTTTAAATTTCTTATCAGTGAAAACATAGACAATAGGGGGGAAGCTTTAGCCATTTTCGTTTTGGTTTTATTATTATTTATCTTTTTATGAATTTCTATCGTTTAAATATGTTGAAAATTATGACTTTTCTTATTGAAAATTTTTAGGATTTCTAACTAACTAGCTAATATCGCGCCGCTTTGTCGAAGGGGTATGCAGAGTGAATAGAACGCCTCACAAATCTGTTTTTGCACACAATATTCGCCTCTTCCCTTTTAGAAATAATTGATCATGCCAAGTTTTCCTCGGACTTCCTCGGCTTCTTAACCAACCCCATTCGCCTCGTATATTTGTTTTCTATCCTTTCACTTCAACACACATCTCTTAATATTGTCGATAATGGTTATCTCAGCCTTGCATTATTTTCTTATATCAATCACCAATCGAACATCTATCATACAACGTTTTGCCGCACATTCGTCTGCGAGAACGTCTGATTTATATGTCATTTGTGTTATATTGTAATTGGCAGTGCACAACGGAGTCCTGGTTCCAACTCTAATGTATGGAAGTGAAACATGGAGTTGGCAAAAGAAGGATGAAAGTAAACTAAATGTAGTCGAAATGCGATCTCTCAGAAGAATGTGCGACAAAACGATGTATGATAGATGTACGAATAGTGAAATAAGGAAGGAATGCAAAGCTGAGATAAGCATTATCGATAAAATTAAGAAAGGTGTGTTGAGATGGTTTGGACATGTAGAACGAGTGAGTGAGGAAAGAACGGTAAAACAAATTTATGAGGCGAATGTTAGCGGGAAAAGAAGCAGAGGAAGACCGAAAAAAACATGGCACGATCAGGTATGCCTAAAACTTGAAAGTGGTCAGGTTAGGAGTCGTAACAATCGGCGGGTATGTATGAGGAGATGCATGAACGTGGAAGAGGCGAAGAATGTTTGCAAGGACAGAGTGGTGTGGCGCTCTATTCTCTCTGCCTACCCCTTCGGGGTAGCGGCGTGATGGTTAGTTAGTTTAAATTATAAGCGAATTTTGAATAGCGTGTCACAATGGATTTTATGAAATCGTTGTACTTACCAAGTAAAAATTTGTTTTAAAATGGATAGACAGTGACTGCTAAATCAATTAATGAAATTCTTAAGGATTTTCTTTTAATAAATCATAAATATGTACGAAAATTAATGAATTTAACATTGGAACATTCATTTATTCACGATTCACTACAAATTTGCACATGCCTAATTACATTGAATCATTTCATAATTTCCTGACTTGATGAATAAGACGTTCTCCATTGACCTCGACGGGAATCGAACCCGTGACGGTTGAATATATCATTTGCGGCATTTACCATCCCAATCGCAATTTAAAATAAATAAACATTGCGTATTACCTCGTGGGCCGCTTCCCGCGGAAGTGATCAACCCTAACCGGAAATTGCAACCTGAAATCGGATGTGTTTAATATTATAAATTTGCGCGTCACGATTTCAGGAATTGAACACGAAACCAATTCGATGTGGTTACGCAATTATTTTCAAAAATGGAGGTACAATTCAACAAAATATAATTCAAGACAGTCAAACAACTATACGCTAAATCAACCCTTAATATGCATTCAAGAATTAGGGGTGAGTGTCCATGAACGGGACGTTTTTGATTTTGCCTCTCTAGTTCTTCTCTGTAAAATAAATCACAAAAAGTAAATGTGGTTTTACTTTAATCAATTTTTAAGCTACAAATATGCAGTACTTTATTTTCGAAAAAAAAATACTTAACTGCCTAATAAATCTATTTCAAATAATATATTCAAATGTCACATTCATAAACACCTTTCCACGAACGGGACACATGTATACTATGAATGGGACATTGATTAAAATGCAAGATCGATGTATTTTTTTTCTAAACAAAAATCATAAGAAAGCATATTCCAGCAAAACACAAATCATAAAAAACACACTTTGTATTAGATTTACGTTTTGTACTGATATTTCTGCGTTTTATGGAATAAAATAACAATATGTAATTTTTTCAGCATTAATTTTATTTGACCAGCAACCAGGTTTCGTCGTAACGGACATCATCAGACTGGTGTGAGGGTAGACAAAATTCTATGTTTTATACACAACAAGTCAGGAGTTGAAAACCATGATATTATAATTTTCTGAAAAAATTGATTTAAATTGAATGAGTTTGAGTATTGTATAATAATAATAATTACATGTAAGTTATGGTAAAGGTTTCATGCATGATTTGATATTATTTTATATTAGACATGGGGTTTGTATGTATTATTTAAATTCACATATCGTAGTCATACAGGAGAAAGTGACCAAGTGCATTTTATTACAAAACCGTGATCATTGACTATTTGATATCTTACTAGCTTAATATTGCTTTTTACGTTTTGGTAGTTGGTCACTTTCTCCTGTACGACTGCGATATATTAGATTAAAATGAAACATAATACAAATATATCTGACAATTTATTTATTTTTATTTTAGCAGACTGAGCCACAGTCATGTGTAGTTGGATATTTCTAGCAATCATAACAAAAAATTAAATTGATGGTCATTTCAGGACCTTCTAAAAAAATCAAATTTATCAAAAATATTCCTATTCATTTTACAATAATTTAGAATGTCATTATAACGACGTTTCCTCAATTATTTATTTCATATTAATAACTTAATTAATATAAACTAAAAAATTATACTCATTACTGTTATATTACGTTATTGTTACGGATGGCTTCTTTAATCCTTGCAAAATTTGAATTACGCGCTGTTGATTTTTTATCTAACCCTAAATTGAACGATTTTCATCTATATAAAACAAAGTAAAAATTTCTTTTGATAAGTTTTTTACGCCTAAATAGTTTTGACAATAATTTGGAAAAAATGTTATTTTTTAAAATAAAAAACACCTTTTTTATTTCTATCATAAATTAGAATGAATATTAAAAAAATTAAATCAGCGTGTATAATTTTACAAAAAAACAAACACAAACTTATTTACATGTGAAAAAATAAACTGTTATTTTTGGGACTGTTATACGTATATTATAATACACCTTTCTTAGTTTTATCAATAATTCTTATCTCAGCCTTGCATCCTTTCCTTATATAACCATTCGAACATCTATCATACATCGTTTTGCCATACACTGAGAGTTCGCATTTTTACTGCATTGTGTGCTGCCAGATTAGCTTACGCAGATTGGTTTTCACTATTAATTATTTTAAATGAATTATTATTGATTCTTTTTTAATTTGATATTTTTGCTTTAATAATAAAATTGAAATTGAAAATAAAAATGAAAATAAAACTGTTTGATGGATTAATTTTTAATTACATTTCAACAGCCAGCTTTGAACTTATTGAAGAATATGACAAGTAAAAAGTTGTAAAAAAGACCCAAATACCTATATAAGGTTAAGGTATTCAAGAAAATCAAGTGATTTTGTTATATATTATTTCATGGCTGAATGACACGCGTTTTAAGGTCACAACTTCCCTTATTAAATAAACATAATAAGTACTTGATAATAAGACATACAGGCACATGCCCGGATATGTGACCATGATGAAAATTGAATTATTTTAAACATTTCCTTAGCTGAACATCCGTCATTAAAAAAAATTATATGGAAAATTAAAATACGACAAGAATTAAAATTTATGAGCATATCATGGACTGAGCAATTTTATATCATAACCCTGAATATTTTATATTTTGTTTGTCTGTGTAACTGTATTTTATATATATATATATATATATATATATATATATATATATATATATATATATATATATATATATATATATATATATATATATATATATATATATATATATATATATATACATATGTATATATATATATATATATATATATATATATATATATATATATATATATATGTGTGTATTTATATACGAATTTAAGTGGATGATGAGCACTTACAAACGGTTATTTTTGATAAATAAAAATATACAACCTTCTCTTTAATTTAACAGTAGTTATAAAAAGTTTGAACGAATTTTGGTGTTTTTTTTTTATAAGTCTTTATTTACTATTTACTATACTCGTTTTTTGTTTTATATTTTATATTTTGTCCTGTGTTAGTTTTGTTTAATTCTTAGCTTTTTTTAATCTTTCTTATTTGTATTTCAATCTTTTTAACGTTAATCTCATGTCCCAAGATAAGTAATCCTGATAAGTAATGTAAATTACTTCTTCTTCTTCTTCTTCTTCTTTTAGGACTAGGTCCTGTCATTCTCGGGTCGCTCCTGGGAGGTGGAAGACCAGCTATCCTTCCATCGTTTAGGTGGTCTTCCTGGGGGGTCTAATCCCGCCTATGCTGCTGTCCGCTGCCACCCTCACCAATCGATCCGAACTCGCTCTTCTCACATGATCTCTCCAGAAACGTCTTCTTTCTCTTCCCCATCGCGAATCATCTTCAACATCGCAGATTTTTCTTATATCTGAGTTTCTTACTCTGTCGCGAAGTGTTAGGCCTACAATGGATCGTAGAGTCTTCATTTCCGATGTCCTAAGAAGGCTTTTTGTTCATGTCAAGATCTGTCTTACGCAGGTTTTATAGATCCTCACCTTACTCTCTTAAATAATTTTTCTTATTATTATTTACTATTTATCATTTATTGATTACTCATCAATAAATTATATAAGTATGTGGCTTATGTTTGTTTACAACATTTCAAGTGTGTCCAAATACTTGTTCACAAATCTGGATTATCTCTCCAATTAAAGGAGTTATTTTACATATTATTTTTTGATATCTCATCAAAGATGAAGGAGAACATGGAAGTCTGGGCATTTACGGGGCTTACGACCGTCATAGGCTGGTTTAATTTATCACTTTACACACGTGTGACATTTACCAATTCTACCCATGACTGACAACCACACTACTTAAATTCTTGGAAGCTCTATATATATGAACCGATTTCGAAACATTGTTCTTGAACCACTAGAACTTCACTAGAGACAACTATTAGTGAGATGTAAATAAGAACAAAAAGTTTGTAATATGTTCTTAAATCAATAAATAAAATTTACACATTTTGGAACTTCGCAATTTGTAATTATGTGTATGATGAAATATAAATAATTGAATAAATCTTGTTGGCGAATGCAGATCGAATTGAATTGCATTATCTGTATTGAAGTACGTCAAAATTACTAAAAATCACATAATACTTTGTTAAGATAATTTACTCTGTTTAGATAAGTCACGATTGTAATAATAATAATAAATGTAATTTGTTCTTATGCACATAGGTACTGGTTGTCAAATTAAACCATGCCTTGAATCAATAAGATATAATAAAAATTCCTGTAATATAAATAACAAAAAACACAATATTTTTTCTGTCATCTCAACATATTCATTCATTCAAACCCTCGTCCGCACCCCAATGGTGCATAGGGCACTGCATCATATAAACATAGAACCAACATCTGGAATTCTAGATTATCCCATTTATAATTAAAATTTGAATAACCTTACCATAACTAATATAACAATGTGTTTATAATTATAAAACATTACTTAAATTCATTCAATTTAATTTATTATGTCAGAATGAAAATATATAAAATCATTGTTTTCAACCCCTGCCTTGTTGTGTTTATAACATATCTTTTCAACATTTGTCTAGCCTCCCACCAGTCTGATGATGTCGGTAACGATGAAAACCGGGCATTGGTTAAATAAAACATGTAGGTAAAAAAACTTTTTGTTGTTATTTTATTTTATAAAATGCAGTGCCACCAAGAAATATCGGTACGAAGTATAAATTATGTTTTTATGTATTAATTTTTAATCAAACACAGATTTTTTGAGTCTACTAACTTGTATTTTATTAACAAAAATACATAAAAAATTATACTGTGACAATTGTTTCGTTTTGTTAGGGCATTTTGACATTTTGATAATAATTTTTGTTAGTAAAATACAACTTAGTAGACTCAAAAAATCTGTGTTTGATTAAATATAATACATAAATTAAAATGGAGTTCTACAAATTAAACGCCAAATCAATAAATAAATATAAATTATGTGATTGCTATTATTTTTAATGAATTATTTGAATGGACGTGCATTGGCACTATTGCACGGGACAAGCTCTACAATATATTTTAAAGGATCTCCTTTCACTTAGGATGGACCAAGGCTGCAAAGATCATCCCACCTGAGATATTTAATAGAATACAGGGTGGCTTTAATGTTATAGTTTAACAAATATTTCCATTAATTTCATTAATTGATTCGGCAGTCACTTTGTGGTAAAATCTATCAATTTTTAATTCATGTTTTACTTAGTAAATACCACTATTTGGTATTTACCAACGTCCCAAGGACCCAACTCTAAAATTTAGAATTAGCTTCACATACGGTGTTTGAAAATGATGCGGAATGCATCGAAACACGTGTCACAGTAGATTTTAAGAAATAGTGGTATTTACTAAGTAAAACATTAATTAAAAATATTTCCAAAAACAACGATACTTCTTTGTCCGACTCCATAGTGTTGTGGTTATCGCGCTAGGCTACCATGCTGGAGGTCCCGGGTTTGATTCCTATGAGGGTCAAAATGAATTTTAGTGTTTCATTCTAATATTTATTTAATATCACCCTTGACCTGAAGCAGAAGGCATCACCCTTCCTTAGTATTCGATGATCAAGATAACACTGCTTTTATACGATACATTGCCCTATGCACCAATGGGTGTGGATAAGGGTTCGAATTGACGAGAGATTGTTTTTTAAATCATTTTTATTACGATGCAAAGTTCGTTGCGTGAGTCGCGTAAAGGGCGAACAGATAGATCGTTGTACGCAGCGTTCGTTATGCGAGACATCCCTGTATAGGACTAGCTTTTTTTGGTAACAAAATTTTTTCGCTATAGGTTTTTGATTCATGGGGCTAGAGCAGGGGTGGGGCAGCTTTTAATTTCTAAAAGCAACATTAATTCTTCTGATTTAATATAAGGCTGCTTCTTAAAAAAAAAACAATCTATTGACTACTTTTTGAGTTTTGAAAACGCAAACATACTAGAACAAAATTTATTGAAGTTAAAGACAGCTTCACAAAAAGTCAGTAGATATCAATCACATAGAGTAATTTTCAATAACCAATTTCCTTGTGAGTTTTTATGCTTATTTTTTAAATATTATTTTAACTAACTAACCACCACGCCGCTTCCCTGCAGAGATTGAAAGAGATAATAGAACGCCATACCACCCTGGCTTTGCAAACATTATTCGCCTCTTTCACATTCATGCATCTCCTCATACATACCCACCGATTATTTCACCTTTCCCGGTCGCTTTCAAGTATTTGACATACCTGATTATGCCAAGTATTCCTCTTTTTCTTTTTCATCATAAACTACATTTGCCTCATAAATTTGTTGAACCGTTCTTTCCTCACTCATACGTTCCACATGTCCAAACCATCTCAACACACCTTTCTCAATTCTGTCGATAAAGCCTTGCTTTAATTCCTTATTTCGTTTTTCCTTATATGAAATATTGTTATAATTTTTAAAAAGTAGTATTTAGAATGGAGCCATAGTTTTTACAACATCCATTATAAAATACCATCTCGTTTTCTCAAATAATACAAATTGCCATACACCTAATCTTATACGTGCAGTTATAAATATACACGGTGAGGTAAAATTACTGTGGATTTACTGTCGTCTTTTTATTCTTTTCACCCTTATCAACACCCAGTAGTGCATAAGGTGCTGCATTGCGCTGAGGCAGATTTTCCGCAATAAAAAATGTCAACTTGGCTAAAACATGAGTTGTACTCACTAGCCATTCGAAATAAAGGTGAACTCAGCGCATAATTAGTTGGAAGGATAGGCACTCATAATAAGATACAACATTTTGAGTGTGTCCAAATACTTGTTCACAAAATCTGGACACACCGTATTTGGACACACTCAAAATGTTGTAAATAAATTATCTGGTCAAATTATAAGCTTTATAATAAAAATGAAAATGGTATTTTCTGGCGTTTCTCATGTCGCGCACTCCTTTCAAGAACGTCATAAATCAAAAAACGTCAATTTTCAGTTGTGCATGTTTTCGGAATGCCCAGAAAATGTACTATATCCCAGCAAAAGAGGCATATTTTTAACTTAATATTTACCCGCTACAGGGCAGAAAGTGTTGTTTTTGCATTTTGAACAATAGGTATTGTTTAATTATTTTTTTAAATAAACTTAATATTTTTTAAATGGAGAAAAAACCTTAAGGTTTTACCTAAAAAGATCTGTTGAACAGTAAAAAGTTTAACAAGTGGCTTGATAATGATTTATAATACATTGTATTATATTTTTAAACTTTAAAAACGTTCTCCTGAAAAATCAAGTTTTTTGATTTATGACGTTCTTGAAAGGAGTGAGCGATGTGTGTGATTATAATCCAGGATTCGGATCTCACATACTAATATAAGAGTTTCTGCTTAATAAAAAGCTTCATTACATCTCACCAATAGATGTCTCTAGTGAAGTTCTAATGATTCATGAACAAGGTTTCTAAATTGGTTCATATATATAGAACTTCCAAGAATTTGAGTACTGTGGTTGTCAATAATGGGTAGAATTGTTGAATGTTACACGTGTGTAAAGTGATCACTTAAACCAGCCTATGACGGTCGTAAGCCCCGTAAATACCCAGACTTCCATATTCTTCTTCATCTTTGATGAGATGTCAAAAAATAATATCATAATAAGATTGTGACGTGTGACGGGTACGGTAGCCGGGTACATTATACGTTATTTCGGAAGTCAAAACCGGACTATCTAGACGTCCACTTATTATATCCTGAAGGATTCCCATATCCCCATATATAGATGATTCCCATATATCTTGATTTTCCACACATTCGTCTGATGGAACACATTTCAACAGTGTTAACCTTGTTTTCATCATATTCATTGTTAGATCTCTTTAAACTTAAATGCATAGATCAATGTTTTGTACTGACATTTTTTGGTGACTGCATTTTATAGAATAAAATCACAACTATGTAATTTTTTCCACGTGAATTTTATTTGACCAGTATCCAGGTTTCGTCGTAACTGACATAATCAGACTGGTCTCGGACCAGTCTGATAATGTCGGTCACGACGAAATCCGGTTGCTGGTCAAATAAAATTCATGAGAAACAAATTACATATTTGTTATTTTATTCTATGAAAGGTATAGAGAAAAACGAAATAGTATATTTTTAATCCTAAAGTAGTAAGTACCTATATATGTCTGAATATTTATTATACCATATACCGCCATAATTACGAATTAAAGTTTACAATAGTGGGAGTCGTTGAATTTTCCCGTGCCGAGGGCACATTATACAATATTTATTTATAAAATTGTAACGTAAGAAAATTGTTTTTGAATTCAGATCTGCCAACTTCCATTATCAATATGAACTGTTTTTTCATATTAAGTTTACACTTTTAATGACTTTATAGATAATGTAAGCCGGTTGTACAATTTTATTGCACAATAATCAAAGTTGACTAAAAGAGGTATGCGATATTGATATTAGAGGTATTGATATAGGCTTTTCGTCACAAGGCAATTGTGAATACGTAAATAGCTTTAATTTTGTATACACCGTGTATAAATATAGATGTAATAGATAGCTAGTATACAAAGTGCATTTTATAGATGCACGACCGGTGCATATTTTGACATTCATAAAACTGTTAACTTTTGTAATCTAGGTTAGATAGATACGATGATGCTACGATCTACATAATACAAGGTGCATCAGATACCGCTCACTCCTTTCAAGAACGTTATAAATCAAAAATCTTGATTTTTCAGGAGAATGTTTTTAAAGCTTAAAAATATAGCACAATGAATAAAAAATAAATATCAAGCCACTTATTGAACTTTTTACTGTGCAACAGATCTTTTTTTAGTAAAACCTGAAGGTTTTTTCTTCATTTGAAAAATATTTAATTTATTAAAAAAAAATTTAATCAATACCTTTTCTTCAAAATTTAAAAACAACATTTTCTGCCCTGTAGCGAGTAAATATTAAGTAAAAAATATGCCTCTTTTGCTGGGATATAGTACATTTTCTGGGCATTTCGAAAACATGCACAACTGAAATTGACGGTTTTTGATATATGACGTTGTTGAAAGGAGTGAGGGATATGTCTGTAACTTAAAAAAAAAATTTTTTGCACAATTGATATATCGCCATTTTCGTGAAATACTACCTCAGGGCTCTTATATAAACGTGGATTAAGATATGAAAATGATAACGATAAAAAAATAAATTATAGAAAAACGTCGTCAATCGGTTGAGTCTAAGGGCGCTTGTCCACTACCCGGAATTTCGTGTAATTTTACCGTCCGGCACGTCAGTTAGCGTTTTAAAACGACGATTATACGATCCATCTTCACAATAGATTCAATTTAATAAATAAGGTTTCCTAAATACACCCCAATCGTTAATCTGCAGACATCTATCTCTGTTGACCGATGAGAACCACCTACCACTGTACTTCAGTCCAAAGCGGCTGAGAACATTGCGCTAAGTAGGGATTACCAGTTCCTCGGCGAGTCGGTATCTCTCGCTCCGGAGCCAGTCTCGCCCGAGCCCGCGCGTCGCCCGCTAGTCCGTCGCGCGACCTCCTCCGCCGGTATACGGTAAGCACGAACTGCCCTCACATATCGCCGCGTCTGTACACTTTTCGTGACTTTGGTGTGCGAGTGTGTTCTGCAATCGGTGCATCGTGAACATCGGGATTTTACCCACGTCTGCACGGTTCGAGACGCGATAAAAAATATTGCTAAACTGTCATTTTTTGTGCGTTGAAATCGAAAGGCGCCAAAAATTAGATGTATTTAAAAAAAACACACGATTTTAATATTATAAAATTATGTATCTATAAATTTGCCGTATAATTTGTAGAACTCTATTTTAATTTATGTATTAAATGTTGAATCAAACATTAATTTTTTGAGTCTACAAAGTTTTATTTTATTTAAAAAAGAAAACGTGTTAAATCAATTTTGTGACAATTGTTTCACCTAGTTATGTAATTTTTAAACGAATTTAATTGAAATAATTTTGACAATTTTTTTACGTGTTTTTAACAATAAAATACAACTTAGTAAACTCAAAAAATCAGTGTTTAATTTAAGATTTAATACATAAATTAATATTATATCTTAATTATACGAGAATAATGCAAGTTTGGTCATCTGGGCAGATTACCCTAAAGTGCTTAAAAACAATACTTCGTGACTGCCAGTTTCGGAAAAACCTTTCATCATCAAGTCAAATTTGGACTGATGATGGACCTGCTGATCCTGATTATGGAATCGTTTTCACGAAACCAGTAGTAATGAAGTAGTGTTTTTAAGTGGTATAACATTAAGTGAACGATGGATGATAAGAAGAGTGTCAAACGAATCAAAACAATCGCATTTTTTAGTTACCCAACGTCCAAGTGACCGAAGTCTAGCTACGGCTTATGCAATACCGTTTATAATGGACCTACTTTGGCTTCAACAAATAAGTTTTATAGCGTATTCCTACTCGTGAGTGGATTTACTCTTTATGTTTAAAGTTACTATAGTTACATGTAATTCATGAGTGAAAATTTTAGGCAAAAAGTAGGAGCAGTTTCTTATTTTTGTTTAATTTGTTATCAGCGGGAACATCGACAACAGGAGAAATAGTGGTATTTACCAAGTTAAATATTTATCTAATATGTATCGATATTACCACAAAGTGTCACTTTTTTTTATTTAAAAATATGAAAATGTTATTATCATTTTGTTATTTGTAGGAAAACTATGGTGGTAGAATTAGTCTCTGTTCGAATAAAGAGAATTTTCTTTGCATTTTGTGGATATGTGGAGATGAAACTTAAGTACCTAATATTAAAATATATTTTTTTCCTCCATTTAAATCAATGACAATTTTTTTAAATCCATTTTTAGCATTGAATATTTATTGTAAAAAAATGAGATACAAAAATCCTTTTGTCATGTAATATAGAATACCTTTATTCCGCGAATAAAAAAATAAAAAAATACTATCAGTATTTTTTTTTTGTACAAAAACATTTCACACGTATCCAATAGAACATATCGCTCACTAATTTCAACAACGTCATATATCAAACAACTTGATTTTTCAGGAGATCGTTTTTAAAGTTTTAGAATATAATAAAATGTTTTAAAAATAAATATCAAGCCGTTTAACTGTGCAACAGATCTTTTTAGGTAAAACCTGAAGGTTTTTTCTGCATTTGAAAAATATTTAGTAGATTTTAAAAAAATAATTAAACAATACCTTTTCTTCAAAATGCAAAAACAACACTTTCTGCCCTATAGCGAGTAAATATCAAGTTAAAAATATGCCGCTTTTGCTGGGATGAAGTACATTTTCTGGGCATTCTGGAAACATGCACAACTGAAAATTAACGATTTTTGATATATGACGTTGTTGAAAGGAGTGAGCGATTTATTAGTAATTTAAAGCTATATAATATATGCATGTATATACACGTTTTAGTTTATCAGCGACCGTCACACGATAAAGGTTTGTTTACGTGCCTTTATATAAAGTTTCGAAATCCGATTCTCACTTTGTTTTTTTTCTATGACTCAAAAAAAATGTTTATTGTGGACGATAGTTCGATACTCCCCACGATCAATTAAAATATAATTAGTTCATATTTAAATCACCATATTACAAAAATATTCCTTTCATAAATCTTTGTCAATAGTCTTCGTTACGTTTTTAATTTTAATTGCAATCGGTAAATACCACTTTTTCTTCAAATCTATTTTGACAATAGATTCGATTTATGCAGTATCGTTATCATATTTGATAATGATGCTGAATGCATCGAAACACGTGTCACAATAGATTTTAATAACTAGTGATATTTACTAAGTAAATTTTCATTTTAAAACGTATTATATTATTTCTAACGAGTGAAAGTTTGCAGATTTGCTGAATAAATTGTCTACATGTATAGGTCAACGGTATAGGCAATATTACGACATATCACATTATTAAATCATTAATTTCTTGTAGTTATAATATGTTGCGTTGTCGAAAATCATTACCACAATCGATTAATGCTGTCATTATTAATTTTTCAAGGCTTATTATCGCTATTGGAAGTTTTTAAAAGGATATTATCAGAACGATTTTTACAATGGGATATTGCGGAATGCATCGAAAATTGCACCTGTCACTATTTATTTTACGAAAAAGTTGTATTTACCAAGCTAATAAGATAGATATTATAAATATATATTTTATGGTTGGTGTACTGCCAAAAAACTTTGACTCAAAATAATAATAAAATATAATAAAACCCTTATCCGCGCCCCAATGGTGCATAGGGCACTGCGTCATATAAACGCAGTGTTATCTTGATCGTTTACACATGAAGGAAAGGTGATCAGCCCTCCGCTTCAAGTACCAGTCCAGGGTAATATTGAATAAATATTACAGTGAAAAAATCACTCATATCTATTCTTACCCCCCCTGGGAATCGAACCCGGGTCCTCCAGAACGGTAGCCGAGCGTGCTGACCATTACACTACGGAGGCGGACAAAACTCAAAAAGATGAAATTTTAACTTAACTATGCATATTATAATGTTTTCAACGTTCTATAAACTGGCAGTTTGAAATGTCATATCAAGGTTTTAAAAGTAAATTCAACATTAAGTTTAATTGCGGGTATGTTATTCAGGCTAAAAGCTTTTAATAACAGGGATTATTAAAACAAGAATTTTAGCAGTACACCCACGATATCTTAATGGATAAGGTACTGCATAAGCTTTAGATAGATTTCAAAGTTTAAAAAAAAGAGTTTCATATACCTGTATTTTTGAACTACATACATATATAAAATCCGTTTGTACCATACAAATTTTAAAAAGAGTTTCATATACATGTTTTTTTGAACTACATATGTACATATATAAAATCCGTTTGTACCATCCAAATTATAAAAAAGAGTTTCATATACCTGTATTTTTGAACTACATACATATATAAAATCCGTTTGTACCATACATATTTGATTTAAAGTTGGGGAATATATCCCGAGTAGGGCCACGATAAGCAGTATAGCATAAGCCGTGGCTAGATTTACTTAGATGAGTCACTTAGACATACCAATTATATATATATATATATATATATATATATATATATATATATATATATATATATATATATATATATATATATATATATATATATATATATATATATATATATATATATATATATATATATATATATATATATATATATATATATATATATATATATATATATATATATATATATATATATATATATATATATTTCTGATATTATTCTTTTGAATAAATAATAAAAATAAAACTCCTATAATTGGAGATAATCCAGATTTGGGAACAAGTATTTGGACACACTCAAAATGCAAAACTTAGACTAAAAATGGATAAATTTTAATACAAAGTGACTGCCGAATCAATTAATGAAACTCTCGTAGATACCCTGGAGCATTATCTTGCATTGGTTTGCGCATACAAACTTCCTGTGACTGTGTGCAATGTGCATTTCAGATTATTGTTTAACCTATATCCATTCATGCATATTTTTAAACAATAGTCGAGATATATTATATATTTCTGCTACATATTTGTTCAATACATATATAGGATGGTACGCGTACAGAACTGCACGTTTTTCTCCGAGTTTTCTAAACAATTTGATAAACGCAATATGATTTTATAATCAGTAACAAACGTTCATCATATATCACGTAGCAACTAATCATTACACGGTATAACTAATATTAATTATGGCGTTAATTATTATTCAAATTATTTTTAAACTATACTTAAAGTAAATTTTAAACAAAACATCACAATTTTCCATTATGTGACTTTAAAAATACATTTTAAATAATAACAAATTGTATGGCTAACAAAATATAAACTGTTATACAGTTGTTTTACAATAAAACTAGAATAAAATAATTTTTCTTCTTTTTGTCATCTAAAATTTTATTTTTGTGAAAAGAGTAGTAGACCGTAATAATTATATTTTAATGACCTAATGTTGAAATGATTATTCCGAAACCGGTAATCACAAAGTAAACAATGAATGATAAGGAGAATGTATAATTGGCATACAATGTAAAAGTAAAAATAATGGATGTATCTTGTCAATTTGAAACACCTTTAATGTGATATCTTCTTCTTCTAACCTTTATCCGCACCCAATGGTGCATAGGGCACTGCATCATATTGCCGCAGCGTTATCTTCATCATTACTTACACGAAGGCAAGGTGATCACTCCTGCGCTTCAGGGACCAGTCCAGGGAAATATTAAATAAATATTAGAGTGTAAAATCACTAATATTTAATATCTTTCAAACTTAAAGCTAAATTGTTCAAAATCTTATAACCCTAAAAAGGTAATTCTATTCCCTGTCCTTTCCTTTTCTTCTTTTCCTATCACTGCCATCTCCTTTTCTCTTTATCCCATCCTTGTCTCATGTTTCTTCCTTTATATAGACCTCTATTATGCATAGTTGTGAAGAACTATAATTGGTACTCATGATTTTATTATTTGTATTCTGATGTATCATATATTGTAACTGTTGTTCTTCCTTCCAATAAAATAAAATAAAATAAAAGATAAAATATTTATTTTCAACCCCCTGGCAATCGAACCTTCAGGGCGGTATCTAAACATACTAACCATTACACCACGGAGGCGAACATGTGATATAGGATTTATTTATTTAATAATTTATTATTGTTAGGAGAGTTCAGGTACCTATTGTCGAGAACGAGGAAGCATTCGGAATAATAATATATTAATAATTTATTTACCTCTCCGTTCGCCATTGACGAGTAATTTCGTAATCTCTTAAGTTCTCTAAGTGTCTTCAAATTAGTCTCACGCGGAAATGTGAGTTTTGCATTGTTTGAAGATTATTCATACACTTTAAAAAATACGTACGTACTGATTCTACAGTGAAAAAAATACGGGCTTACGAAACGTACGAAAAAAAATTCTAGAAATTTTAAAAAGATTACTATTTTTATTGAATATTATTTTCGATTCGTAGTATGTACATGCATATGTATATATATATATATATATATATATATATATATATATATATATATATATATATATATATATATATATATATATTTATATATATATGTATGTAATAAAATAACTAGGTACCTACCTATACATTTTATTAAGTACTTACAAAAAGTACCTACATAAAACAGTTCTACCACCAGATGCCGCATGCGTCGCTCAGAATAAAACAAAAGACTTCCGATAATATTATTAACTGTCAGAATCAGATAGATAGATAGATAGATAGATATAAAATTATTATAAAGATAAATTAAGAATAAACTTTAATTACAAAGCAACACATTGTTTATTTTATTATTATACACCCACTTTACATATTATTTACACTTAATTTTCAAAAGGAAAATATTACCACGTTATAAAACGACAATTTTGTTAATTGGATATGGATTATGAAACATTAGATGTATTAAAACAATTACTACAATATGTTCGGAGTGAGAGAGAAAAATTAGAAGACGATCAAAGAAAACGATTAGAAGATAATCAAAGAAGACGTGGAAATTTAAGAACTAGTGATAAAATTAAAAATAAAAATCATGTGAAAAAAATTTCTACAAAATATAAAATAAAATATACTCCAGAAAAGAAGAATTTCGAAGCAGATTGTGTGAGCAGGAATCCAGTATTAGAATCGAAGGAAAATGCAAATGAACAATTAAAAGTTGTAAATTTGGTTAAATTAGAAGATATTTTAAAAGATCAGAATAAAAATGAAGACATACAAATAACACAGAAACAGTGCTTGAAAAATGAAAATAAAAATAAAGTAGAAAAAACTTCTACGAAAGATAAAACAAAATATACTCCAGGAAAGAAGAATTTAGAAGTAGATTGTCTAAGCAGGAATCCAGTATTAAAATCAAATGAAAATGCAGATGAACAATTAAAAGTTGTTAATTTGGTTAAATTAGAAGATATTTTAAAAGATCAGAATAAAAATGAAGACATGCAAATAACACAGAAACAGTGCTTAAAGAATGAAAATAAAAATAAAGTAGAAAAAAATACTACAAAATATAAAACAAAATATACTCCAGGAAAGAAGAATTTAGAAGTAGATTGTCTAAGCAGGAATCCAGTTTTAGAATCGAATGAAAATGCAGATGAACAATTAAAAGTTGTACATTTGGTTATATTAGAAGATACTTTAAGAGATCTGAATAAAAATGAAGGAATTCAAAAGAAAAAAACAAATGGATTGAAAAAAACTGTGTCTACTTTAAAAGGGTCAAGAAGAAAAAAAAAAGAAAGAAAAAAAAGAAGGAAAAAAAAAAAAAAAAAACTTTATTATATCACTAAACTTATACAAGAAGATGATCCGGAGGACGAGTGAAAATTTTACTATGAATTTTCATCCCCAAGGGGGGAGATGTAATAAAATAACTAGGTACCTACCTATACATTTTATTAAGTACTTACAAAAAGTACCTACATAAAACAGTTCTACCACCAGATGCCGCATGCGTCGCTCAGAATAAAACAAAAGACTTCCGATAATATTATTAACTGTCAGAATCAGATAGATAGATAGATAGATAGATATAAAATTATTATAAAGATAAATTAAGAATAAACTTTAATTACAAAGCAACACATTGTTTATTTTATTATTATACACCCACTTTACATATTATTTACACTTAATTTTCAAAAGGAAAATATTACCACGTTATATGTATATATATATATATATATATATATATATATATATATATATATATATATATATATATATATATATATATATATATATATATATATATATATATATATATATATATATATATATATATATATATATATATATATATATATATATATATATATATATATATATATATATATATATATATATATATATATATATATATATATATATATATATATATATATATATATATATATATATATATATATATATATATATATATATATATATATATATATATATATATATATATATATATATATATATATATATATATATATATATATATATATATATATATATATATATATATATATATATATATATATATATATATATATATATATATATATATATATATATATATATATATATATATATATATATATATATATATATATATATATATATATATATATATATATATATATATATATATATATATATATATATATATATATATATATATATATATATATATATATATATATATATATATATATATATATATATATATATATATATATATATATATATATATATATATATATATATATATATATATATATATATATATATATATATATATACATATAACGTGGTAATATTTTCCTTTTGAAAATTAAGTGTAAATAATATGTAAAGTGGGTGTATAATAATAAAATAAACAATGTGTTGCTTTGTAATTAAAGTTTATTCTTAATTTATCTTTATAATAATTTTATATCTATCTATCTATCTATCTATCTGATTCTGACAGTTAATAATATTATCGGAAGTCTTTTGTTTTATTCTGAGCGACGCATGCGGCATCTGGTGGTAGAACTGTTTTATGTAGGTACTTTTTGTAAGTACTTAATAAAATGTATAGGTAGGTACCTAGTTATTTTATTACATCTCCCCCCTTGGGGATGAAAATTCATAGTAAAATTTTCACTCGTCCTCCGGATCATCTTCTTGTATAAGTTTAGTGATATAATAAAGTTTTTTTTTTTTTTTTTTCCTTCTTTTTTTTCTTTCTTTTTTTTTTCTTCTTGACCCTTTTAAAGTAGACACAGTTTTTTTCAATCCATTTGTTTTTTTCTTTTGAATTCCTTCATTTTTATTCAGATCTCTTAAAGTATCTTCTAATATAACCAAATGTACAACTTTTAATTGTTCATCTGCATTTTCATTCGATTCTAAAACTGGATTCCTGCTTAGACAATCTACTTCTAAATTCTTCTTTCCTGGAGTATATTTTGTTTTATATTTTGTAGTATTTTTTTCTACTTTATTTTTATTTTCATTCTTTAAGCACTGTTTCTGTGTTATTTGCATGTCTTCATTTTTATTCTGATCTTTTAAAATATCTTCTAATTTAACCAAATTAACAACTTTTAATTGTTCATCTGCATTTTCATTTGATTTTAATACTGGATTCCTGCTTAGACAATCTACTTCTAAATTCTTCTTTCCTGGAGTATATTTTGTTTTATCTTTCGTAGAAGTTTTTTCTACTTTATTTTTATTTTCATTTTTCAAGCACTGTTTCTGTGTTATTTGTATGTCTTCATTTTTATTCTGATCTTTTAAAATATCTTCTAATTTAACCAAATTTACAACTTTTAATTGTTCATTTGCATTTTCCTTCGATTCTAATACTGGATTCCTGCTCACACAATCTGCTTCGAAATTCTTCTTTTCTGGAGTATATTTTATTTTATATTTTGTAGAAATTTTTTTCACATGATTTTTATTTTTAATTTTATCACTAGTTCTTAAATTTCCACGTCTTCTTTGATTATCTTCTAATCGTTTTCTTTGATCGTCTTCTAATTTTTCTCTCTCACTCCGAACATATTGTAGTAATTGTTTTAATACATCTAATGTTTCATAATCCATATCCAATTAACAAAATTGTCGTTTTATAACGTGGTAATATTTTCCTTTTGAAAATTAAGTGTAAATAATATGTAAAGTGGGTGTATAATAATAAAATAAACAATGTGTTGCTTTGTAATTAAAGTTTATTCTTAATTTATCTTTATAATAATTTTATATCTATCTATCTATCTATCTATCTGATTCTGACAGTTAATAATATTATCGGAAGTCTTTTGTTTTATTCTGAGCGACGCATGCGGCATCTGGTGGTAGAACTGTTTTATGTAGGTACTTTTTGTAAGTACTTAATAAAATGTATAGGTAGGTACCTAGTTATTTTATTACATACATATATATATAATATATATATATATATATATATATATATATATATATATATATATATATATATATATATATATATATATATATATACATATGCATGTACATACTACGAATCGAAAATAATATTCAATAAAAATAGTAATCTTTTTAAAATTTCTAGAATTTTTTTTCGTACGTTTCGTAAGCCCGTATTTTTTTCACTGTAGAATCAGTACGTACGTATTTTTTAAAGTGTATGAATAATCTTCAAACAATGCAAAACTCACATTTCCGCGTGAGACTAATTTGAAGACACTTAGAGAACTTAAGAGATTACGAAATTACTCGTCAATGGCGAACGGAGAGGTAAATAAATTATTAATATATTATTATTCCGAATGCTTCCTCGTTCTCGACAATAGGTACCTGAACTCTCCTAACAATAATAAATTATTAAATAAATAAATCCTATATCACATGTTCGCCTCCGTGGTGTAATGGTTAGTATGTTTAGATACCGCCCTGAAGGTTCGATTGCCAGGGGGTTGAAAATAAATATTTTATCTTTTATTTTATTTTATTTTATTGGAAGGAAGAACAACAGTTACAATATATGATACATCAGAATACAAATAATAAAATCATGAGTACCAATTATAGTTCTTCACAACTATGCATAATAGAGGTCTATATAAAGGAAGAAACATGAGACAAGGATGGGATAAAGAGAAAAGGAGATGGCAGTGATAGGAAAAGAAGAAAAGGAAAGGACAGGGAATAGAATTACCTTTTTAGGGTTATAAGATTTTGAACAATTTAGCTTTAAGTTTGAAAGATATTAAATATTAGTGATTTTACACTCTAATATTTATTTAATATTTCCCTGGACTGGTCCCTGAAGCGCAGGAGTGATCACCTTGCCTTCGTGTAAGTAATGATGAAGATAACGCTGCGGCAATATGATGCAGTGCCCTATGCACCATTGGGTGCGGATAAAGGTTAGAAGAAGAAGATATCACATTAAAGGTGTTTCAAATTGACAAGATACATCCATTATTTTTACTTTTACATTGTATGCCAATTATACATTCTCCTTATCATTCATTGTTTACTTTGTGATTACCGGTTTCGGAATAATCATTTCAACATTAGGTCATTAAAATATAATTATTACGGTCTACTACTCTTTTCACAAAAATAAAATTTTAGATGACAAAAAGAAGAAAAATTATTTTATTCTAGTTTTATTGTAAAACAACTGTATAACAGTTTATATTTTGTTAGCCATACAATTTGTTATTATTTAAAATGTATTTTTAAAGTCACATAATGGAAAATTGTGATGTTTTGTTTAAAATTTACTTTAAGTATAGTTTAAAAATAATTTGAATAATAATTAACGCCATAATTAATATTAGTTATACCGTGTAATGATTAGTTGCTACGTGATATATGATGAACGTTTGTTACTGATTATAAAATCATATTGCGTTTATCAAATTGTTTAGAAAACTCGGAGAAAAACGTGCAGTTCTGTACGCGTACCATCCTATATATGTATTGAACAAATATGTAGCAGAAATATATAATATATCTCGACTATTGTTTAAAAATATGCATGAATGGATGTATAGGTTAAACAATAATCTGAAATGCACATTGCACACAGTCACAGGAAGTTTGTATGCGCAAACCAATGCAAGATAATGCTCCAGGGTATCTACGAGAGTTTCATTAATTGATTCGGCAGTCACTTTGTATTAAAATTTATCCATTTTTAGTCTAAGTTTTGCATTTTGAGTGTGTCCAAATACTTGTTCCCAAATCTGGATTATCTCCAATTATAGGAGTTTTATTTTTATTATTTATTCAAAAGAATAATATCAGAAATATTTTTGTTTTTATTATTTACACAAATATTTTAATTTCATACTATTTCTGTGAGCCTAAGACACTCATTATTAGAAATAGGTATCAAATTGTAGTAGAGTGGGTTCGAACCGAAAAACTCTGACTTAAGAGTCCGCGGCACTAATTTCGGGACCACAACCCGACACATTCTTTATATCATGGGTAGAATTGGTAAATGTTACACGTGTGAAAAGCGATCACATAAACCAGCCTAT
Organism: Brachycentrus maculatus; assembly: GCF_059751285.1. Classification (NCBI taxonomy): domain Eukaryota; kingdom Metazoa; phylum Arthropoda; class Insecta; order Trichoptera; family Brachycentridae; genus Brachycentrus; species Brachycentrus maculatus. The sequence goes on along the minus strand of NW_028281169.1, from coordinate 1,151,603 downwards.
GACGGTCGTAAACCCCGTAACTGTCCAGACATTAATATTCTTCTTCATCTATGTTGAGATGTCAAAAAATAATATAAGTTCTACTAAGAAAATACCACTATTTCTGTAAATCTATTGTGATACGTGTTCCGATGCATTCCGTATCATTTTAATACACCGTATATGATTTAGAATTATGTAGCTTCACATAGAATATATAATAGTGGTATTTACGAAGTAAAACTTTTATTAAAAATTTATATATATATATTACCACAAAGTGACTGCCGAATCAATTAATGAAACAATAATTACAATTTGAATCGTCAGAATGACATGGTTTCGTCAAAACAAATTGGTTAAATGAGTTACTGTATTATGTATTCATTTGCAAAAATAATGTGGAAGACAGATTGGTGAGGCATTCTACCCTCTCTGCCTACCACTGCGGAGATACGTGATGATTAGGTAGAAAGTTTAATTTGCAGAACTCCATTTTAATTTATGTCTAATCAAACACGTATTTTTGGAGTCTATTAAGTTGTATTTTATTGTTTAAAAAAAACACATAAAAATAAATTTTGTGAAAATTGTTTTGCCTAGTTATGGCATTTTCCAACGAACGGACGGCATTCGTTAAAATGAAAATGCCATAATTTGGAGAAACACTTGTCACCAAATTGATTTTTATGTTTTTTTTTAACAATAAAATGAAATTAGTAGACTTACAAAATCAGTGTTTGATTTTACATTTATCGCATAAATAGTTAGTTTTTATTTTCTTAAATAATGATTAAAACACAGTTATTCAGTAATTTTATTTTAAATATTGATTTATTTATTTTACACATAAAAGAGAGAAAGAGAGATCATTTTCTCGTAATTTTCTCTAGTATATTTATTTAACCTTTAACCGGAACGAACGTCATCTTTTGTGATTTAAAATAGCTTTTAAACGATGTCATTGTGAATTACGAACTCATAGCTGACTCTGAGTGAATAACTAATGAGAGTGCTGGGTAATGAGCAAAAAGTGAAATGATTCATCTAGTGTACTTTTTTGTTTCCCAAAGTGAATTCTCTTGTTTTGTTTGAAGAAAATTTGAAATACCCGTCAGTTCTTCCTTGGATGGTACACACACTGTATTGAGACAAGTCGCCCATCATTTGCAGGTAAGAAAATATTTTATTTATTTATTTATTTGTCGTTAAATATTTTGAAAATTGAAACGTATACGAAGATCCAAAAGCATACATCGAATTTTAAAAAAACTCTCAAAATATTTTTTTCTGACACTTTGTGGGATATTATTTAAATAAATTGGAAATTATACAAAATAAAGCGATGAGAATGGTGCTCAAAAAAAATAGATATAATAATACAGAAAAAATTACAGAAGAACTTAACTAGTTTTCTATAAAAAAAATAGACTAAAATTAAATAGTGCCGATCTTTATCTATAAATTTACAATAAATTTCCCAAATACTTTAAGGATAAAATAGTGTTGAACAAAAATTTTCATGAACAAATTACTAGAAATAAGGATAGAATAAGACTGCCACTGTTGAAAAAAACCGAGTCACAATTTTTTTATGTATAAGGGTTTGTAAATGTATGATGAGTTGTCTGAATGTATGAAGAATGAAAAGAGTCTGAAAGAATTTAGAAATAAATGTTTTGTTTACTTTAAAAAAAATGTAAATATACATGATGTTAATTAAGTGTAAATAATAGCTTATTTTAGTGAAATATAAGCTAATTAAAGAAATAAAAATAAGAAATATCAAAAATTATAAACTCAATAAAATAAAACCCAAAATTTGTTTTTAATAGAAGTGATTTATAAGAAAGTTTGTGTTTAATTTTATAAAATAAAAATAAAATAAACTGAAATTTTAAAACTTAATATAAAAATTAAACACTTGAATTAGATAATTTTTACGTTTGTTAATATATATACGACTAGTTTCGAAAACTATGGATGCTTTATTTTTTTATAAAATTATAAAAACTAACTAACTAACTAACCATCACGCCGCTTCCCCGCAGGGGTAGGCAGAGAGAATAGAGCGCCACACCACTCTGTCCTTGCAAACATTCTTCGCCTCTTCCACGTTCATGCATCTCCTCATACATACCCGCCGATTGTTACGACTCCTAACCTGACCACTTTCAAGTATTTGGCATACCTGATCGTGCCATGTTTTTCTCGGTCTTCCTCTGCTTCTTTTCCCGCTAACATTCGCCTCATAAATTTGTTTTACCGTTCTTTCCTCACTCATTCGTTCTACATGTCCAAACCATCTCAACACACCTTTCTTAATTTTATCGATAATGCTTATCTCAGCTTTGCATTCCTTCCTTATTTCACTATTCGCACATCTATCATACATCGTTTTGTTACACATTCTTCTGAGAGATCGCATTTCGACTGCATTCAGTCTACTTTCATCCTTCTTTTGCCAACTCCATGTTTCAAAAATTATATTACTGTTTATAAAATTATATTACTTAATGTTTATAAAATTATATAACTTGGTAAATACCACTAATTCTTTAAATCTACATTACATTAATCATTATTGTAATCACATTACAGTGCATTCCGCGTCATTTTCAAATACTGTATTTAATGTTTGAAAATGACGCAGAATTCGATGCATTCTGCATCATATTATAGATGTCACATTAGATTTTATGTAATATTAATATTTACCTACTAAACCATTAATTAAAAATGGATAGAAATTACCACAAAGTGAGTGCCGAATCAATCAATGAAATTGTAGGCAAAATTACAAATAAGAGTTTTCTTTTTGTCCACCTCCGTAGTTGAGTGGTTAGTACTTTGGAAATTATTAAAATTAATTCATAAAAACGTTCTTCCATTTACACATTTGGAGTGTGTTCAAATACTTTTTCACAAATCTGGATTATCTCCAATTATAGGAGGTATTTTTCATATTGTTTTTAGACATCTCAACATAAATAAATGCCGAGACTCCCATATTATTCGTCATCTATGTTGACATTTCAAAAAATTTGAAACGTCTGAGACATTACTATTTATCATTAGAATCCTGTCCATCAAACCTCCTCCCTTAGTTTTTCCATCTTTCTCCTTCCCTAAACTCCCTTTTTCCTTTGCCTCCCTAATTATCATCAACTTGTAATTTATGTTTTTTTTTAATGTTCAAGTACCATCTACCCTCTGATAGCAAACAGGTATTTATAGTATCAAATGTTTTGATCAATACACTAGTCTGTTTTTGGTTGGTTGGTAGATATTGCTTTTTAGCAATAAGCCCGCCAATGTACTTATTTCTTTTCTGTACATGAAGTTTAAATAAATAAATAAAATAAAAATATGAAACATTCCTCTATGTTTGATAAATAGCTCACTCCTTTTAACAACGTCATTTATCAAAAAACTTGATATTTCAGGAGATCGTTTTTTAAGTTTAAATATATAATAAAATGTAATCAAAATAAATATCAAGCCACTTATTGAACATTTTACTGTGCAACAGATCTTTTTAGGTAAAGCCTGAAGGTTTTTTTCTCCATTAATTTTTTTTTAAATATATTTAAAAAAATAATTAAACAAAACATTTTCTTCAAAATGCAAAAACAACACTTTCTGTCCTGTAGCGGGTAAATATTAAGCTAAAAATATACCGCTTTTGCTGGGACAAAGTACATTTTCTGGGCATTTTGAAAACTTGCATAGCTGGAAATTGACGAGTTTTGATATATGACGTTGTTGAAAGGAATGAGCGAAATATAAGACGGATAAAAATCCAACTATCCGATTCAGCAATACAATAATATTGAAATAATTGTTGGCCTGGTCAAATCGACCGGCTTCGCGCGTATCGCAATTTTCGCAAATGTGGCGAAACACGCCCAAATTGTTTTCACCACACGGCGATTATTATCAAAACGTTGAGCGATATAAACCTATATTTTACAGTGATTATTTTAAATCGTGATATACAAACGCACGCTGAAGAAATTCCCCGTAAACCGCCGGTAAGTCCACGTGGGGCTCTTACCATATTTGTGTAATAGCCAATCTACATTACCGGGTACTCGCTTGGTACATACCATTCTTAGGTCTTGAACACATGGTGATCAGAAAAAAATATTACAAAAAAAACTAAAAATTTAAATTAAACTTGGTATTTATTTGGATTTGGTGTATCCCAGTCCCAGAAATACCGTACCTAACATTTACTTTTTTTAAAAGAATTCAATGTATCAATTTTTTTTCTCCTTTAAAAAAGAGAAATATTTGCGTTTTTATTTTTTTTAAACCCTTATCCGCACCCCAATGGTGCATAGGGCACTGCTTCATATAAACGCAGTGTTATCTGATCGTTTACACACGAAGGAAAGGTGATCAGCCCTCCGCTTCAGGTACCAGTCCAGGGTAATATTGAATAAATATTACAGTGAAAAAAATCACTTATATTTATTTGACCCCCCCCTGGGAATCGAACCCGGGACCTCCAGAACGGTAGCCGAGCGTGCTGACCATTACACTACGGAGGCGGACAAATTATTTACAAAAATAAGTCAATTTTATACTTTTTCTATGAGCCTGAGCGGCTCATTATTAGAAGTAGGTATTATATTGTGGTAGAGTGGGTTCGAACCGAGAAACTCTGACTCAAGAGTTCGCGACACTAACCACGGGAACACAAACGACAAAATTGATTCGGCATTAACTTTGTGGAATAAGATAATGATGATTTAAATTATTTAAAAATAAAAATAAAACAATTTTATGAGACGCCTGAGTTCATGAAACTATTTATATTTATTTATTGATTTGGTATTCATTTAATGATTTAAATATGATAATAAATTAATAATCAAAACTTGTATATCATCACTTTCGAGTTTAATGTGACATTAACGTAGTTCAAGACTAGTTTTGATGACATCTGCATTTCTTATTTTTATTTACATCTGAAATAAGTCTTTATTTTTTATTTATTTTTTTAGCATTTTTTTTATTACAAGTTATAACTCCACTCGTTAGCAAGCGATTTCGCAATTAGCTTTGTGTAAAAACATGATGATTTAAATATGTGAATAAATGACACCTTAACATAGATGAAGAAGAATATGGAAGCTTGGGCATTTACAGGGATTACATAGGTTTGGTTAAGTGATCACTTTACACACGTGTAACATTCATCAATTCTAACCATAATTAACAACCACACTATTGAAATTCTTGAAACTTCTAGATATATTGATCAAACTTATCAAAAAAAGTAAGAAAAAACCCCTAATCCAGATTTGTGAACAAGGATTTTGACACTCAAAATATTGTAAAAAAATTATACCCTGGTATAAGACCACTTTTGAGTCTTTTTTTAAATTGCCTAACGTCCAAATGACGTTGAAATCTAGCTACGGCTTATACAACACCGCTTATCATGACCCTACTCAAGCTTTAACTTTTTGAGTTTTATAACCTATGCCTACTCTTAAGTGGATATACGCTTTATGTTTAAAGTTACTTAAATTTCATATGATTCATAAGTAAAAATTTAAAACTTGAAAACGCTACAGCAACGGTCGGGGAACCAGGGTAAATTACCCCAAATGGGGTAAAAATGAATTTTTCGGGTTTATAAGGAAATTCTCTAGTTTGCTATTTCATAAACAGGTTAGCATTTTTACAAATTTAAACGATTCACATATCAAAATGTCCCGATTTTTAGGTAATTGTATTAAACATGAAGCAACATCATTTCTCCAAAAACTGAAAAGGAAACCTGAAAACCTGAATTTTCGTTTGTTCCAATTTGAGAATTTTATTTTGTCTGTCTCCAACATACTAAATTTTTTAATGTATTTTTTTTTCGTGTAACTTAATTCAATAAATAAGTTTTTTTAAGTGTACATTGATTTTTCAAAATGGGGGGAGGGGGTTATATCGATTTACGCAAAAATATTTTGGGGTAATGGTTAAAAAAGTTTCCTAGAGGCATGACTTTTGAGTTTATTGCTGTTCACATTCTCGAACACCCTGTTCGCCATCTGGCTCGCTGACATCAGGATGAAAGTGAAATTGAGTCTACCAACACTAGCGAGCTCGTTCTGTCAGTGTGGGTCTATCGGCACGTCCGCTGTACCCGCGATACCCACACCGTCTGCGGGCCGCGTTGCGTAACCATCGGGCCTTTTTATACGACTTACTGCTCACTTTATACAATATTTCTTTTTATCTTATTCCTCTGGCCGGAATGGTGTCGAAGAAAGTCGCTCTGACCTACTGTGGGCTGGAGTGCGAATAAAGCTGCATGCATAACCGCGCACTCTCAAATTCTGCAATGTCCAATATTCAAAATTTTGTAACTGCTCGTATGTGGCGGTACACACACGTCCGCCTCTGTAATGTACTTATTCATATTTGTGTCACTTATATTTGGCGTTAACTTGGCATTATATATGGAATAACATGTGGATTTAAATATCAAAATAAAAACACTCGTATGAGACCACTTTTGAGATTATTAATATAAACACGACTAGTTTCGATTACATCCGTAGACTTCGAAACAAGTCGTATTTATTTATTGATTTGATATTAATTTCATTGAATAACATATTTAAATATATTTGTAAAATAGACTTTTGAGTACATTAATATAACATTTGTAGTTTTCGAAACTTGACATATTTATTTTTTGATTTTGCATTATCATTAATGAATAACATGATGATATAAATATGAAAATAAAACACTTGTATAAGACCACTTCTTGGTTAGTTAATGTAATCACGACTTGTATAAGACCACTTCTTGGTTAATAAATGTAATCACGACTTAATAAACTACAGATTTTCTCAAGTGAAAATACAAAACTGTTAAATTGCAAAAAGTTTGTGTTTCACTTGTTGATGAGAGCATATGTAGTTCTTGAAACTGGTCGTGTTTACATTGAAAAACTCAAAAAAGATAGTCCAATACAAGTGCTTTATTTTTTATTGTAAACAGTCAAATTTTCACTAACAAACTCAATTGTGGTATCATTCAAGTATTTTTTTTTAATAAATTTGTTTTTTTAAAAACTGATTTGAATTTAATAAACTGATGATTTTTTTAATTATTATTTATCTTTTATTGGTTAAAACCACTTCTTTTAAAATCTATTGTGATGAGTGTTTCGATGCATTTCGCATAATTATAAAATAACGTGTGTGACGCTTAGTCTAAATTTGAGAGTTTTATGCATAAATAACTCTAAAATTTAATAAAGGCATACATATGTCGCTTACTCCTTTCAAGAACGTCATAAATCAAAAATCGTAAATTTTCAGTTGTGCATATTTTCGGAATGCCCGGAAAATGTACTATATCCCAGCAAAATCGGAATATTTTTAACTTAATAGTTACCCGCTTCAGGGCAAAAAGTATGGTTTTGGCATTTTGAAGAAAAGATAAATATTTTTCAAATGGAGAAAAAACCTTCAGATTTTTCCTAAAAATATCTGTTGCACAGTAAAAAGTTCAATAAGTGGCTTGGTATTTATTTTTAATACATTCTATCATTTTTTTAAACTTTAAAAATCGATCTCCTGAAAAATCAAGTTTTTTGTTAATGACGTTGTTGAAAAGAGTGAGCGAAATGTGGTATCATACATTTTTTTTAAATTTTTAAATAAACTAGGGATGATTTTTTTTTATTGGTTAAAACCACTTCTTTTAAAATCTATTGTGATGAGTGTTTCGATGCATTCCGCATCATTATCAAATAGGGTATGTGACGCTTAGTCTGAATTTTAGAGATTTATAAATAAATAACTGTGAAATTTAGACAGACATACGTAACAAGTAATTATTTTTCGGAATTTGAAAATCATATCATGGAAACTAACCACTCATTTGACTCTCATAGACTTAAATTATACACTCTGTTACAAATAAAGGTCAAGTCATGAATAATTTAGAAAAATTAGAAATACATAAGAATTTAAATTTAGATAAAACAATAATTAATAATATACTGTTTCAAAATACGTCACCATTATTATCAATGTTTCCTTTTACAAAAAATGTTGTTCCTTAACCCCCCTACCTATATTTATTAACCTATATATACACCTAAATAAATTTTTATTCGTTAGTTTTAATTTGTACCAGAAGATGAAAACAATTGTCGTTTTCGAAACTAGTCGTAAATAAAAATAAAATTCAATTAAGTGGATTATTCAAGAGTTTAATTTTTATTAAAATAATCATGTCATTCCACAAAGTTAATGCCGAATCAATGAATAATATAGACATACATATGCTTAAACATTATATTTCGGTGTAATTATTTGAATGTTATATTTTATAAATAGGAATTTAACTGGTTTTTAATGGGTAAGCAGATCATCAACTAGTAAACTGAATAGCAACTCTCATTACGAATACCAGAGATTATGTAACGCGTCACACTTGATTAGAGTTATATTAACACGGATACTTTTCCAATACCAACTTTGTTTATACACATGAAACTAGAACAATTTTTACGTTTTAATAATTTGAATGTCGACTGTGAAATTAATCTCTTTTTTTAGCGGTAGTTTTAATTTGAAATTCAAATTGAGTAATGCTTTTTATTTAGTTGATAAAATCTAGTTATAACATTTATTGATTTGGAGTCTAATTTGTAACTCCATTTTAATTTATGTTTTAATTTTAAATCAAACACAAATTTTTTGAGTCTACTAAGTTGTATTTTATTAACAAAAACACATAAAAAATTATATTGTGACAATTGTTTCGCCTTGTTAGGGCATTATCAAACGAATGTTCGTTTTGTTAATAAAATACAACTTAGTAGACTCAAAAAATCTGTGTTTGATTTAAAATTAATACATAAATCTAGTTATAATCCCGATACTCTTAGGTTTTACATAATATCTTCAAAAAAGATCAATTATCAATTATCATTTATGAAAAAAATCACTCAACATTATAAAACAAACATATCCCAAAGATATGAAAATAATTTTTAAATACCCAAATGCAACACAAAAGAATACCAACAAAATTACATTTACAGTCAGCCTCCGTAGTCAAAATTTTTATTTAAATTGTATTCGAAGCTGTTACACTACTTTAATATTTATATTTTTTTAAATATAAATAATAATAATATAATAAAACCCTTACCACACCCCAATGGTGCATAGGGCACTGCATCATATAAACGCAGTGTTATCTCGATCGTTTACACATGAAGGAAAGGTGATCAGCCCTCCACTTCAGGTACCAGTCCAGGGTAATATTAAATAAATATTAGAGTGAAAAAATCACTTATATTATTAAACCCCCCTGGGAATCGAACCCGGGACCTCCAGAACGGTAGCCGAGCGTGCTGACCATTACACTACGGAGGCGGACATATATATGTGTAATGACATATGTATGCGTAATGGTCAGCGTAGTTGCCTTCCATATATAAATAAACGTTAATAAAAAATACATAAAAATTTACTATTCTTTCGGCTTGGAACGCTAAATCGTATTTTACAATGCTTTCTTATAAGTTATAAGGTAGGTATCAAACGTTTTGACGAGTGTGTTTTTGGTTGGTTATAAGATATTGATTCTTAGCAATAAGCCCGCCAATGTATGTATTTATTTTCTGTACATGAAGTTAAAATAAATAAATTAATAAAAAAAAAACAAATAAATAAATATTTAAAGTCAAGTATTTATGTGTACGTTATTAATTTAATAAATGGACGTGAAAGGGTTACCTCGCACGACGTATTACCAAATTCGACCATTGTTTTTTAACAAATAAAAAGTGTACCAGCATTGCAAAAACTCCCAAGGAAGAAATTTGTACAGTTATGCAACGCGGCAGAACGAAAAATCGCAATATGTAACAATGTGTTACAATATTATATTAAATATAATGATTCCACCGCGTGAATCTACCATTACTATTGGTAAATTACATTTTAAATTACGTGTCATGGAGCTAAATGTCTAACGGAGCTGTGATCATCAATCATAATTTAGAGTCATATACCGAGATGAGAAAATTACAGCCACAGCAGGGTGGACGCAGTCCCCAATGTATACTATGTGCACGAGATAATACAAACCAGACTTGCTGCCTTTCACTTTATTACTCTTATGTGCATGGAGATTCTAACCCTTATCCGCACCCAATGGTGCATAGGGCACTGCATCGTATTGACGCAGTGTTATCTTAATCGTAACATACATTCAGGCAAGGTGAACACTCCTGCGCTTCAGGGACAAGGACAGAGTAATATGAAACAAATATGTGAATGTAATATCACTTATATTTACAACAATATAATAACACAAATATTTCTCTAAAAAAACACATTTTCACCTCCCCTGGGAATCGAACCCGGGAATTCTCGCAAGGTGGCTATACACACTGATCTTTACACCACGGAGGAGGAAATCGTACTGACGGAAGGTGTCAATACGATGCAGTGCCCTATGCACCATTTGGTGCGGATAATTGTTTGGAAGTAATAGAAGATATAAGGTATCAAACGTTTTTACCAATATCTTTAGTCTGTTTTTGGTTGGTTGGAAGATATTGCTTTTTAGAAATAAGATAACTTTTTTTTCTGTACATGAAGTTTAAATGAAAATAAAAATAAAATGATATCAGTAAGGCGTATCTACTAACTGCCTCTCCATCATTTTGTTGTGCATTCGCCTACGTCATATTAAGCTATAACGGGAAAATCCGAAGACAGGTAACTGCTCGACATATCGCTCACTCCTTTCAAGAACGTCATAAATCAAAAATCGTCAATTTTCAGTTTTGCATGTTTTCGGAATGTCCAGAAAATGTACTATATCCCAGCAAAAGAGGCATATTTTTAGCTTAATATTTACCCGCTACAGGTCAGAAAGTGTTGTTTTTGCATTTTGAAGAAATGGTATTGTTCAATGATTTTTTTTTAAATACTAAATATTTTTCAAATGGGGAAAAAACCTTCAAGTTAAACCTAAAAAGATCTGTTGTACAATAAAAAGTTCAATAAGTGGCTTGACATTTATTTTTAATACATTATTATATTTTTCAACTTTAAAACCGTTCTCCTGAAAAATCAAGTTTTTTGATTTATGACGTTCTTGAAAGGAGTGAGCGATATAAAGAATAGAAAAAAAGCTTGTCAGTGTATGTTATGTTATGTGTAAATGATAGGAAAAACACAAAAGCATGAGTTATTAAATATCCCACGCGTTAAATATTAAATAAAGGCATAATACAGGGTGGCACAAAATTAATAACTATATTAAAAGGTGCTATAATTTTTGCTAATGGCGTCGTACGTCAATAGTATTTTATTTTTCAAAAAAATATAAATATTTGTGTTTTTACTATTTACACAAATATTTCAATTTCATACTATTTCTGTGAGCCTAAGCGGCTCATTATTAGAAATATGTATTAAATTGTGGTAGGGTGGATTCGAACCGAGAAACTCTGACTTAAGATTCCGTGATACTAACCACGGGACCACAACCCGACTTTAAATATTTGACATTTGTGAACTAGACAATTTGTGCCCGTTTTACCAATCTGTTTGTAAACTGCAGCTGTTAGTTCATAAATGTCATATACATACGGGCACGTATTAAAATATTTATTAATAAAATTACATATAGAAAAAGGAAATTATTAGTGCTATAAAAACAACGTGGCCAAATGATACGATCTATTTCAAATATACAATTTTAAAAATATTTAAGACCGTTTAAATACATAAAAAGCAAATATTTAGATTTGAAGCACTAACTTTGGGATTTCCATTTTATAATTAAAATGTAACTTTGTTTTAAAATCACTATAAATATTCGAAGCTAACCGCTTCTTTATCAAGACATCCATTCTTTATCAAGTCTTGATAAAGAAGCGGTTAGCTTGGAAACCGGTAAACATAATTAGTTTAAAAAAATATTTATAGTGATTTTAAAACAAAGTTAAATTTTAATTTAAAAAATGATACGATTTATAGTTTTACTTATTGAAGTTTAACATCTTTGGTTCACGAAACTAGTCGTGTTTATATTATTAAAAAAAACTGGTCCTAAACAAGTGTCCGCCTCCGTAGTGTAATGGTCAGCATGCTCAACTACCGTTCTGAAGGTCCCGGGTTCGATTCCCAGGGGGGTTTAATAAATATAAGTGATTTTTTCACTATAATATTTATTCAATATTACACCGGACTGGTACCTGAAGTGGAGGGCTGATCACCTTTCCTTCATGTGTAAACGATCGAGATAACACTGCGTTAATATGAAGCAGTGCCCTATGAACCATTGGGGTGCGGTAAGGGTTTTATTCTTCTTCTTTGTCGTCTTTTAGGACTAGGTCCTGTCATTCTCGGGTCGGTCCTGGGAGGTGGAAGACCAGCTATCCTCCCATCGTTTAGGTGGTCTTCCTAGGGGTCTGATCCCGCCTATGCTGGGTTTTATTATTATTATTCAAACAAGTGTTTAATTTTTTATTTAAACCTAATAAATAAATTTCAGCAAAATGTCTACAAGTTATTGATCACCGTGTAAGAGTTAAGACACTTTCCTTAGCAGAATATATCCGGAAATGCCAAACAAACTGTAGTCAGCCGCAAAGAAATACATAAAAAGAGGAAAATTAATGATTCCTCCGGCGTTTGTGTCATCAGGAAGAAGTCTACAAAGCTTGACGAAAATGTTAATAATATAAATAATGCAGTATAAATGCGTCCTCTCAGACGATTGTGCGGCAAAACGTTATATGATAGATGTTCGAATAGTGATATAATGAAAAAATGCAAAGGCATTGTCGATAAAATCAAGAAAGGTGTGTTGAGATGACACACCTTTCTTGATTTTATCCACAATGACAAGACCGATGAAAACTTGGCATTATCAGTAGTACTCGTGATTCAAAGCAGTACTGAAAATCCGAGTACACATCGCGCGCACAGACTATGACAGTGCGCCGCGCAGGCTTGCCAACTTGACGACCAACGACACGTGCTAGTCTAAAGAAGTTGGGTTGATTGGAAGATATTGCTTTTTAGCAATAAGCGCGCCAATGTACTCATTTGTTTGCTGTATAAAAGATTTCTGTATAAGATAAAATAAATAAATAAAATAATAAAAGAATTGGTAGGTATTCCCACTGACGCCTCCGTAGTGTAATGGTCAGCATGCTCGCCTACCGTTCTGGAGGTCCCGGGTTCGATTCCCAGGAGGGTTTAATAAATATAAGTGATTTTTTCACTCCAATATTTATTCAATATTACACTGGACTGGTACCTGAAGTGAAGGGCTGATCACCTTTCCTTCATGTGTAATCGATCGAGATAACACTGCGTTTATATGAAGCAGTGCCCTATGCACCATTGGGGTGCGGTAAGGGATTTTAAAAAAAATTCCCACTGACGGTATACGAGTATGTAGTACTAATATAAATATATATTTTCAAAAATTCTAACTTTTTATCGGTAAATAAAATATAACGCCCAATTTGTTTTTAAAATGTGCAATTTGATTTGTAAAACATGATATATATTTATATGTATAAATATATAAACACACATAATACACACAAATAAACACATAAACACATATACTTAGAAAGAAAAATAAATTTTGTACACTAAAAAAAATTCAGTTTCATAATCATGTTTTTATTTAAAAGGTCATTGGTTTGAACATGAGTTCGGAATGCATACGAACTCATAAAAAATCTCCTATAATTTGAATAGTATCTTTTATCATCAAGGCCCATTTAACATCTGACGATTTTTAAATATAATAATAAAAATAGACTTTGAATAATATTGCGGTGATGCAAACCGCTTTTTGTGGACGTTTTGAAACTGGTAAAATGGATTCGTAAAAACACTTTGTTTTATTAGTGATCGGCTTCTCAAACGGTGGTTCCTGAAATCTTCAATTGGTAAAAATAATTACCCTTCATAAATTTTCTATTCCAACTACCAGGCAGTTAGAGATTAACAGGATGTATTCTTTTTAACAATAAATTTTAAAATCGAACAGTGATTTTTTTACTCTAAAAATCATTGTTTGATAATAGCATTCAATGTAAAAATTTAAATGGAGTTCTTCAAATTAAGCGCCAAATCTACAAACAAATAGGATGTCTTCTTCTTCAAACCCTTATCCGCACCCCAATGGTGCATAGGGAACTGCATCATATAAACGCAGTGTTATCTTTATCGGTAACACATGAAGGAAAGGTGATCAACCGTCCGCTTCAGGTACCAGTCCAGGGTAATATTAAGGTAATAAAAGTGGCGTCATGTTTAGTTACTTGAATCACTTTGGTTGTTACTCAGAAGAACGCTATCAGCATTTGGAAGGCCGTAAAAATTTAAAACGTCGTCATACAACATAAAAAGTTTGACAACCTCTGCCGTAACCCATATCGCTATGTTTGAAAACAAGTTTCGTCACATATTGTGGTTTGAGTGTTCGGATTTTAAACTGGATCATCTTAATCTGATTCGATTATTGAAATCTTGCCCAGGGCTTTCAAATTCTTAGACAAAACTTTTTAACCTTTTGCCGCATCACATTTTCGTGCATAAAATAAAACTACTAAGTATATTACATTGTTATTTTAAAAATAGTTTATAACATTGTTATTTTATTTGACCAGTGATCAGTGACCACCAGATTGGGGAAGCCTGTAACGACATTACTTGGCAATATCAATAAAAAGCTTATTTTTTGACATCTCATCAAAGATGAAGAAGAATATGGAAGTCTGGGCATTTACGGGGCTGACGACCGTCATCGGCTGGTTTAAGTGATCACTTTACACACGTGTAACATTCACCAATTCTACCCATTATTGACAACCACACTACTCAAATTCTTGGAAGTTCTTTATACATGAACCAATTTAGAAACCTTGTTCTTGAATCACTAGAACTTCACTAGAGACATCTATTGGTGAGAAGCAGAAACTCTTATATTAGTATTTGAGGTCCAAATCCTGGATTATAATCACACACATGAGAAACGCCAGAAAATACCATTTTCATTTTTATTATTTAAGCTTATAATTTGACCAGATAATTTATTTACAACATTTAGAGTGTGTCCAAATACTTGTTCACAAAATCTGGATTATCTCCAATTACAGGAGTTATTTTCATATTATTTTATTTATTAATTTTTTCTTTTTTGAGAGATGAGATGTCAAAAAATAATATGAAAATAACTCCTGTAATTGGAGATAATCCAGATTTTGTGAACAAGTATTTGGACACAATCAAAATGTTGTAAATAAAAAGCTTATTGGAATAATGCGTAATAATAGTAAGTTGGCAAAATGTTTCATCATTACGATATTTACAACTAAAAATGCTGTTATTTGTGACTTAAAATTATAATATATACCATGAAAAAGTTGATCTACGACTAAAATTACTGATATTTATTTATAACTAAAATTATAAGTTTTCACCGGTAAAAATTATGATATTTACCCCTAAAAATGTCAATTCAGACAACTGCGTTGATATTTATCGTTAAAATGCTGATATTTTTATTTTAATAGTTATTAAAAATTATGATTTTTACCGGTGAAGATGATAAGATTTCCAACATTTAATTATTTTATAAACACTGCGCTGACATTTATCACTAAAATGCTATTTAGGACTTAAAATGCTGATATTTATCGGTAAAAATTGACATTTAAAACATAATATGACTTTATAAACGAATCTGCTGATATTTATCAATAAATGCTCATATTCGCAAATAAAAATGCTGATGTAAAAAATGTTTTCCCCGCCTCCATAGTGTAGTGGTTAGCGCGCTAAGCTACCATCCTGGAGGTCCCGGGTTCGATTCCCAAGAGGGTCAAAATAAATATTAGTGATTTTTCAGTCTTATATTTATTTAATAAGACCCTGGACTGGTACCTGAAGCGGAAGGCTGATCACCTTTCCTTCGTGTATTTAACGATCAAGATAACACTGCTTCTATACGATGCAGTGCCCTATGCACCATTGGGTTGCGGATAAGGGTGAGAAGATGTAAAAAAACCTTATTATTCATGATATAAACAAAATAATAATAATAAATCAAATTTGGTTCTAGGCGTCCACGGGTTAGCTCGGTTTTCAGTTTCACACACACAAAATTGTGCAATGTAGTGTTATTGTCGATTATTTTTATTATTATTAGAGACGGCATTGTGCAAGTCGTGAAGTGTAACTCGGGGCTAATTGGGACTTAGGCGGCGCTCATTCCAGAACAGATTAATCACATCTAGAATACCCGCCCATGTCGCAACGCACCTCCGAATCCGAGCTCAAAGGCTACCAGTCTTATATTTTTACCGACGTGCGCGCGTATTCACAATTGCCTTTTAAATTTGACCTTGTAACTAAAAATGAAAAAGAATTTCGTTACAATTGGCTTTAAAATTTGACTTTGTAATGAAAAGTATGCCTCCGTGGTGTAATGGTCAGCACGCTCGGCTACCGTTCTGGAGGTTCCGGGTTGGATTCCCAAGGGAGGTAAAATAAATATAAGTGATTTTTTCACTGTAATATTTATTCAATACTACCCTGGACTGGTACTTGAAGCGGAGGGCTGATCACCTTTTCTTCATGTGTAAACGATCAAGATAACACTGCGTTTATATGGAGCAGTGCCCTATGCACCGTTGGGGTGCGGATAAGGGTTTTATTATTTTATTTTTAATGAAAAGTAAAGATATTTCTTTATAATTGATATTAAAATTTGATGTTGTAACTAAAAATACACAGATTTGTCCTTACGATTGACTTTGATATTTGACCTGGCAAACTTAAAATGTATAAAATACAATGTAAATGTTACTGCGTATTTTGTTACAGTCGATTTTTAAATTTGATTTTGTAACGTAAAATTTAAATTATCAAAATGTACACTATAGTTACAATACAAAATTTTACCCATTGTAGGGTTTTGGCCATAATTAATAAAATTTGACCTTGTTACTAAAAACAAACAGGTTTTTTTGTTATTTTTATTTCTATATATTATTTTATTATTATATTATTATATTTATTGTTGTTTTTTAAATGCTCTCAAGAACGTCATAAATCAAAAATCGTCTATTTTCAGTTGTGCATGTTTTCGGAATGTCCAGAAAATGTACTTTATCCCAGCAAAAGAGGCATATTTTTAACTTAATATTTACCCGCTACAGGGCAAAAAGTGTTGTTTTTGCATTTTGAAGAAAAGGTATTGTTTAATTTTTTTTAATATACTTAATATTTTTAAAGGGAGAAAAAACCTTCAGGTTTTACCTAAAAAAATCTGTTGCATTGGAAAAATGTCAATAAGTGGCTTGATATTTATTTTTAATACATTGTTTTATATTTTTAAACTTTAAAAACGTTTTCCTGAAAATCAAGTTTTTTTTTTATTTATGACTTTCTTGAAAGGAGTGAGCGACATGTCATGATGGGTCGCATACAAGTTTTATATTTTTTAATTTTGTCTTCTTCCTAGTCTTTCCCACCTAACGACGTCTTCGATCTCGAATTTTTCCTTTATCCTGGTGTTCCTTATTCTATCTCGTAGACTCTTGCCAGATATGCTCCTTAGAGCCTAAGAGCCTTCATTTCTGAGATTCATCAGTCTTCACTTTATTAGATAAAACAAAAGAAGAAATCCACGTCATAAAATGGACAATTTCACTTTCATCGATTCATGAATACATAACTGGTTTACTAGTATCTCGGCTTTGAGATGGTCACAAATTTGAATGAAATATAAACACCCGTAACGAGGTATGCGAGCATAATATTATAATAAGCAATTTCACTTTTAACACCACAACTTGCACACCCACACGCATATGTGTATTACACAATATAATATAATAATTACGTTTGTTTTTTGTATTCATTATGTGTAATCACGAGCCATTAAACAAAGATTTATCATTATTTATTGAGGAAAAGAAAAATCTACATTGATAATTTGCTGTTGAGTTCTGTTAACTGGATTTTTACACGGGATACGGATTAAATGGGACGTGTTATATACAAGAAACGAATTATCAGGTTTTAAAAAAGATATAGAAAGTGGAGCGAATTCCAGGAACAGAATAAATGGTGCAATGTCAAATTATGGTATTATCAAATTAAAAATATAAATGGTGCAATTCAGTCATAATAAATTAAAATCTGTAACTGAAAAATAAACTGGAAGTACACCACACAGTTCTGGCTCCAACCCCAATATATAGAAGTGAATCATGTAGTTGGGAAAATAAGGATGAAGGTTGACTAAATGCAGTCGAAATGCTATTAATGTATGATAATTTTTTGAATGGTGATATAAAGAAAGAATGCAAGGCTGAGATAAGCATTATCGATATAATTAGGAAAGGTGTATTAATATAGTTCGGGTGGAAGAACTCAGGAGATCGAATGTGTGAAGAAAGACTGTCATTATCTTTTACAAGTGCTTCAAAGAGTTATACCTGTATATGTGCCGCCTACTTTCAAAATCCGCCAGATCCAGTTTTATAAGATAATAATGATAAGATCAGAATGCCAATTGTGTGACTTATTGATTAAAATATGTATAAGTATACTTGAAAACCCTGCTAAATATACCTAAAAACAGCTTTGTATTTCAAATTCTGCTACATTCATGGAACTTGCCTTCTGACCCATATCTGAGGCCAATCAGAGAGCGTGGATAGGTCAAAAATTAAGATGACGTCATTGTCGGTTTTTATCTCGTGTTTTTTCTTTAAATACTGAAAAAAAATGTTTAAATTCTCTATTTCATAATATTTTATCTAAAGATAAACACAAATCTTTTCAACATAAATGTTACCCGGAGAATTTTGCATGTTTCGGAAAATCGACTTACATGGATCTGGCGGATTTTGACAGTAGGCGACATATAAAGTCATGATCTTTTACATGTACATATATATTTTACACGTGTTTCAAAGAGTTTTACCAGGATATAGTCTAAATCTTTCACATATCGCTCACTCCTTTCAAGAACGTCATAAATCAAAAAACACGATTTTTCAGGAGAGCGTTTTTAAAGTTTGAAAATATAATGCAATGTTTTAAAAATAAATATCAAGCCACTTATTAAACTTTTTACTGTGCAACAGATCCTATGAGGTAAAACCTGAAGGTTTATTCTACATTTGAAAAATATTTAGTTAATTTCAAAAAATAATTAAACAATACCTTTTCTTCAAAATGCAAAAACAACACTTTCTGCCCTGTAGCGGGTAAATATTAAGTTAAAAATATGCCACTTTTGTTGGGTTATAGTACATTTTTTTGGCATTCCGAAAACATAAACAACTGAAAATTGTCGATTTTTGATTTATGACGTTCTTGAAAGGAGTGAGCGATATCCTTAACTGTGTGTCTTCTTCTTCTTCAGCCTCTTTCCGTCTACTCCTGGACGAAGGCCACTCCCATGTGTTAGATACTATGTTAAGTCATTACATTTCACATGTGTTTCCAAAGGTTTTACCTGTATAAAGTTAATATTTTTACACGTTTCAAAGAGTTTTACCACGATATAGTTTAAATCTTTCACATATCCTTAACTGTGTGTCTTCTTCTTCAGCCTATTTCCGTCTACTCCTGGACGAAGGCCACCCCCATGTGTTAGATACTGTGTAAAGTCATTACATTTTACATTTGTTTCCAAGGGTTTTATCTGTATATATGTAGTCAACATCTTTTAATTCGTACTGATCCGTGCCAGCACGCCCGCATCGTATGCACAGTGGCCACACTGACTAGGGCAGTGTGTCACGAGACGTGTGTAATGTAATATTGATAATAATTAATGTGGATACCTACATATGATAATGTTATATAAAATGCCGATTGTAATCGATAGTTTGTCGACTCATTGACATAATGAATTGAAGTCAACGATCTCTCGGTAGGTGGCATACGAGTAGGACAAATACATAGATTGGCCCACGTCCCAAAAAGTTACTTATTTATACAGCACTTGGAACCAATTACTCGAATGTTCTCAGTAAATGGAATTTTTTACTCAGGAAAAAAACACTTTTGTATATACCTATGTATATACATTTTGAGTGTGTCCAAATACCTGTTAACAAATCTGGATTATCTGCAATTAGGAGTTATTTTTTGACATCTCAACATAGATGAAGAATATGGAAGTCTGGACATTTACAACATTGGTAACATTCACCAATTCTACCCATGTTTGACAACCAGACTACGAAAATTTTTGAAACTCCTTGTGATATATTGATCAAACTCGTAGCCCAGTATGTGCGAGTTCACAACAGCCATCTATGTTGGAATGAGTATAATCCAGGATTTGGACCTCACATACATATGGAAAGAGTCTCTGCTTATTAAAAAAGGCTTTCCTCATTCCATTCCATCATATATTTGGCCTTAACAATCACTGTAGGTACTGAAGAAAAATCAAAACAAACACTGTTGTAGGGAAAGTTAAGTTAAAAACCTATATTAATTTATTGTTTTCTATTCTTTTAGGTGTTGCGGGTCTGAGGGTGGGGCATGCGGGTCGCGGGGGGAGACCATGCAGGGATGGGTGGGGGGGGCACCCTCACTAACCAGGTAAATATTCAATTATTTTATATTGCCAATCATAGGCTGGTTTTAAGTGATCACTTAGTGACATTCACCATTTTACCAATTATTGACAACTACACTACTCAACCGACTATACTCAGCGGAACTTCGAGACGCCGGACTGACCTGCGAGGAAGCCAAGGAGATGGCGCGTGACAGAGTGACTTGGAGACGTCTCGTGTTGGCAATATGCTCCACCTAGGGAGTTAACATGGAAAGAAAAATAAGAAGACACTACTAAAAAAATTTGGAACTCACAAAAATTTCAAATGATTCTTCCGTAGCTTCACGGGCAGTGTCTAAGCTTTTAAGCCTATGACAGGTCGTAAGCCCTGTGAATACCCAGACTTCCATTTTCTTCTTCATCTTTGTTGAAATGTCTTAATGTAAAAATAACTTCTTAGTGAACTGAAATAACAAGGATTTGGATATTCCCTTTTTTTATACATTTAATTATTAAAACCTCTTTGTATGTAATAAATAGGCTGCGGATAATCAGAATAAAAAAATCTTTATTATTGTTTCAGGGTAAATCCAATTTACTCGGAGGCCGAAGATGCCGTGGCTGGGAGATCGAAAGCCTCATCGTCAGGGTACGGGAGTCAGAGGGGGTCGGGAGGGGGCTCCCTGGCCAGCAGGCCTCCCCCCTCCCACCTGGACCCCCGCCACGTCCCGCACCCCGTGTGGCCTCATGAGGATCCTTATAACCTCTACTCTACTTACAGCCGCCGTCCCATCTCCACAAGGGGCAACATCCTGCTCAGGAGCCAGGTGTACCAAGCTCCGAGTGATTCTTCCTATAGAAGCGGAACCGGAAGAGGAGAGAGGTTCCTTCACCAGCTGCTGACGAAGGAAGGAACCTACGCGGCAACGAGCGATGGATACTCCAGCAGGAGCGACACCGGAAGACACCTCGACACCTTTATCGCACGACATCAAAACTATCTCAAGCAGCAAGGAGAAAAAGACGTCAGGAGAGCTTATCCCACGAGAAGAATCAGCGTAACGGATGCTAGCGAAGTCAACTACATCACGAAAGAATTCGATTACTTGATGAAATTAAATGAACTAAGTGACTCTAGGGCAAGAAGAAGAAAGGAAAGAGAAAAGTACAATACTTACAAATCTAGAAAATCCAGTCGCGATGATTTCAGGTACGTCTCCAGGAGATCGAGAAGAGCTAAAGAAAACAGCTACGTATCGGAACCTAGAGACAGAAAATCTGGCGCAAATTCAGCTAAAAGCGACAGCGACAGCAGCTTAAAAACCATTAAACTAGTAAAGAATAAAGTACAAGCAGAAAAACCAGCAGAAGAAGAAAAACCAAATATCGTCAAGGAAGACAAAAAAATCATCAAAAAAGACAAATCAGGAGAGGCTATAAGAAAAGAATCAGATGTGTACTTTGATTCCTTGCAAGCCGACCCTTTCTTGCTCTACTCTCATTTCATTGCCGAAGAAGAAGCGAGAACCCAGACGAGTAGTGTCAGAGAAGTTAGGAGCAACGCGAAAATTGTATCTCTGGGTGATAAACACGACAAAGGATATATATACTCCGACGCGAGAAGTGGAAGTGATGATAAACCAAAAATCAAAGATGTGCCTAGTGATAATTCGATCAAAGAACCGGATAAAATAATAAACGAAGTTGAGTATACGACGATAGCCGATGTTGAAAGAGAAGCAGATGGCAAACTGGTTCAAGCTATTAGAGCAAGTGACATAGATTATAACGATATAAGAGAAGAGTTGCAAAGTGGGAGTGTTACAGTAGAACGCGAGGACTACCTTCGAGCCTTGCTACAAGACGTAGCAGCAGCATTAGAAGAAGCCCTCGACGGTAGACGAGCGCCTCAATCAGTGCAGTCCGGCGTTTTAAACGAGGCTAGGGAAAGAGTTGCTATGGGGCTTGTTGCCCTGAGGAGAGCGGGTCCTGAAGAGCTCAGGGAGCTGTCGACAGCTCTCGCTCGAGGTCCTGCGCGGCCTGTTGTGAGGACTCTGGCCCCTTCATCAGTTCGGGCTCCAAGTCCTCACGCTAGGAAGCCGAGCCTGTGGCAGCAGTACTACATGCGAGCGCACTCCATCCACTCCTTGGACTCTGTGACATCCTGTGTTGTAAGTAAATTCAACTTGTTTATATATATTTTTTTTAACAATTTTCGAAATATTTTTCGTCAGATATTATTTATTAGCTATTAATACTAAGAAGAGCTAAATGGATAATTTCATCGGTATAAAATAATGAACGATCGAAATCATGAACACATTGTAATTGTTTTGAATATTGAAAGCATTAACTTTGTGGATCATATTGATATATTATTTCGAGAAATAAAAATACTTTGTGTTCTGATCCACTCACATTTTTATTTAACCAACTAGTTTCATTGTAATTTTTTACATTTTTTTTTTATTTTAGCTTATAATTTGACCAGATAATTTATAAACAACATTTTAAGTGTGTCCAAATACTCGTATACAAATGTGGATTATCTCTAATTATAGGAGTTATTTTTTATATTATTTTTTGATATCTCAACAAAGATTAAACAGACAGCTTCCGTTTTCTTCTTCATCTATGTTGAGATGTCAAAAATAATAAAGTATTTTTTATTACATTTTTTGTGAACTAATTTCGATTTTTCAAAACCATTATCCGCTAGTAGGTGGTACATAGTCGTGCACTAGATAATTTTTAAACTTTATACTATTTTTTTGCTCAATTATGATATACATCTACACTATCCCTTGCGCCGGTATTATTTTACGAAAATGGCGCTTTATAAGTTATCCAAATTTATTATTATTATTATCACACGCAATGAAAGTGACGATATGGTTACTATTTTTGTATTACCCCTTTGATTATATTGAAAACGCATACATAAAATATCAGGTATTTTTTTTATTATGGAATATAGTAGATTTTGTGCCATTTTAAAATTTGCTTTCGTACAATGGTGCATGATTTTTTTTCCATATCTTAAAAATGGATTCTACCAACGAAGAGAAGATAATCCGAAGACACGGTTTAGGCAGGATAAAGAATAACTTATAAAAAGTACTCACTAGAGCCCGCAGACTATATGTGTGCTTTGCTTTATGCCATTTATGTATACCTCTCAAAACAGTCACCGAACCCTGGTGTATGTGTAATGTGCGTACTTAATGCATGAATTATTTCCCAATAGTTTACTCTTATGATATACTACAATATTTGGGTGTTGAAATTGATAATTTTAATCCAAGATCACATTATTTAATTCATTTAAATGAAAACATATGTAGCAACTTTGGTAAAAAGTTGAACCTTCAAATACCAAATTTATATAATATTAAAAACCGCGTACTCATAGGTACTGTGTACGCACATTCGTGTGATATAAAAAGTGTATGAATTGATTATATATATATATATATATATATATATATATATATATATATATATATATATATATATATATATATATATATATATATATATATATAAACATATATATATATATACATATATATATATATATATATATATATATATATATATATATATATATATATATATATACATAAATATCTATATATATATATATATATATATATATATATACATATATATACATTTATATATATATATATATATATATATATATATATATATATATATATATATATATATATATATATATATATATATATATATATATATATACATTTTTTTTTTGTTGAATAGATATAAGGGCGTCTCGAATAAGGCTTCTGGGTTTTCCCATTGACATAGTTATTTGATCAAAAATGTTCCTCATCCGTGAACAAAATTTTGCAAACAAAAAATGCGCTTGAAAAAGAGGATCAAGCTGAATTTCCCATTCACCGAACTTACGAAAGTTGAGATCTCAAAAAATAATGCGATTATCAGAATGCCCAGACTTCCACTTTTTTCTTCATCTAAGTATGTTGAATGTTAAAAAAAAACATATGATAAATAACTCCTATAATCGGAGATAATCCAGATTTGTGAACAAGTATTTAGACACACTCAAAATATTGTGAATCTCAACTTATCGAATCGTTGACAAAGAAGTTTCACCAGGAAATATACGTTGGCATGTCGAAAAATAGAAATCTGCCAAAAGTTTGATTGATTTTGCAGGATTCTGTGTTGACGTTTCTCGCTAAGGTCCGCCCAGGTCTTTGGCTTGTGGCCTCGAGAGAGCCCGGAGCCATTGTAGGATCGCTTTCCCCCGTGACTTCATGCCATTGTCTCTGCGACCGCGACTGGCAGGATAGAGAAAGATCTTTATGGACCCAGTGAGAGACAGTATGCAAACTAACGAGCGAAACGTGGTTTTCGTTGCGCTGCAGCGATCGGTATCTGCTTGCTATAAGATTTAAGCTTTGCAACATTTTGAGTGTGTCCAAGTAGTTGTTCCCAAATCTGGATTATCTCTAATGCGGAGTTATTTTTTACACTATTTTTGACATCTCAGCCAAGATGAAGAAGAATATGGAAGTCTGGGCATTTACGAGGCTAACGACCCTCTTAGGTTAGTCTAAGTGATCACTTTAGACACGTGTAACATTCACCAATTCTACCCATGATTGACAACCAAACTACTCAAATTCATAAACATACAAATGAGAGAGTTTCTGCTCAATAAAAAGCTTCTTTCATCTCACCAATAGATGTCTTCAGTGAAATTCTAGTGATTCAAGCACTGTGTTTCGAATTGAACCGTATCTATGTATATATAGAAGTTCCAAGTATTTGAGTACATTTGTATTTTTCTTAAATAAAGTTTTATAACAACATTTCGGGTGTGTCGAAATACTTGTTCGCAAATCTCGATTTCTTTACAAAGAAGTCATTTTTACCATGTAAATTTACAAATTTAAAAATAACTCTTAAGTTTTATTTATTGTTTCGGCATTAACTTTGTGGTAAGACATGTTACAATAATTAAAGAAAACACTTCGTTTTTTACCACTTGAGTTTAATTATAGACTACATGTTTCAGAAGCTAAACTTCCATCATTCAGGTCTGTATAATAACTAAAATATAAAATATAAAATTGTTCTATAAATAAGGATAGGGGGAAAGTAAGGGGAAGGGGTTAGTCAAGGAACGGAGTTTGAAAACAAAGGAAAAATTGAAAGCAATGGCGAAGAATTTTGAAATATATTGTTTCAAAATTCTTCGCCATTGCTTTCAATTTTTCCTTTGTTTTCAAACTCCGTTCCTTGACTAACCCCTTCCCCTTACTTTCCCCTCTCCTTATTTATAGAACAATTTTATATTTTATATTTTAGTTATTATACAGACCTGAATGATGGAAGTTTAGCTTCTGAAACTTGTGGTCTATAATAAAACTCAAGTGGTAAAAAACGAAGTGTTTTCTTTAATTATTGTAACTCTTAAGTTACAACAAAAAAATAAGTGGGTATAGTAAATAAACATATGAAAAACATAATGTAAGAAGCATGTTTAAAAGAAACAAATGAGAAAATATAGCTCCAAACACAAATATCATTCCGTGGAGTATTTTTTCAGTTGTGTTTGAAGAATTGCTCTGCAAGAGAGTTTAAATATATATAACATTTCGTCGTCTCTGACTTTTTGACACATTCTTATTTGGTGTAGCTTTTGCGGAGATGACGTAATATAGAAACTTGCTAGAACATACAACCAGCCGAAGGCAGCGTACTCTCACGTGCAAATTATGGAAAATACGGCCAGTAGAATGAATCATATGATAATTATAATGTTGATATAGGAAAGCAACTACTTGTTTCTTATTTGTGATTAGGATCGACGCGACGCTATCATTTCCTTTGATTTTATTGGTATTTTAACTACTTCCGACACACTGCCGAAAAAAGTTTGGTCATTCAAAAGTTGTTTTGGGATATATTTATATATGTTTAATCTTTTATTATATGTATATTATATGTATATTATATGTATATTCTTTCTTCTCCGTCTTATTCCTCATTACTGAGGGTTGTGACCCTTGCAGAAACAATGACTCTTCTCCAGTTATCCCTTGTGTTTTCTTATAAAATGGGGATAATTTTTGTATTAATTTTAAACCAAACACAGATTTTTGAGTCAACTAAGTTGTACTTTATTAACAAAAACACATAAAAAAGTAATATTGTGACAATTGTTTCACCTTGTTTTATTAACAAAAACACAAAAAAATGATATTGTGACAATTGTTTCGCCTTGTTTTATTAATAAAAAGACATAAAAAAATTAATTTTGTGACATTCGTTTGATAATGCCCTAACAAGGCGAAACAATTGTCACAATACTAATTTTTTATGTGTTTTTGTTAATAAAATACAACTTAGTAGACTCAAAAAAATCTGTGCTTGATTTATAATTAATATATAAATTAGAATGGAGTTCTACAAATTAAACGCCAAATCAATAAATAAGTGGAGATAACCCAGATTTGTGAAAAAGTATTTGGACACACTCAAAATGTTATTTTCATTCAATTTACATTTAGTAGTGAAATGATACTGTTGTTTGTGTTTACCCGACCGAGTAATGAACCTGGAATCCCACGCATGAGAACACAACGTCATAATCACTTAGCTATCTTATCAAATTATTACATCATTTATTATAATATAATTACCCATCTTTTAAACAAGGCGTTTCAATAGTAATTTTTTTTATTAAATTGTGCATGGTTTGTTTAATAATAACTTTGTATTAGATAAAGAATTAATACATTTATAAACACGGAAGGAAATTTCAAATACCGCCGGTGCGTTTACTAAACCTACGAATGTCAAACTTTGAGGCGCTTCCGGAGTATTGGTATTTTTTAAATTAAAAAAACACATATATTTGTGTTTTTAGTATTTACAAAATCATACTATTTTTAAAATCATACTATTTTTGCGAGCCTAAGCGGCTTGTTATTATAAATAGATATCAAATTGTGGTACAGTGGGTTCAAACCGAGAAACTCTGACTCAAGATTCCGCGACACTAACCACGGGACCACAACCCGACACTATTTTATTGAACCGTTTTTACTTATAGAATAAAATAACAACTATTTAGTTTTTTTCCATAATTTTCATTTGACGCGCCACAGGGTTTCGTCGTAACCGACATCAATAGACCGTTTTGACTTGGTTCATTTTGTACCATCATCGGTTGAACTGCATTTTATATGATAAAATAAAAACTTTATACTGAACTTCTTTTTTACATGGTTTCGAAATAAGATGGTGCAAAAAAGGGGAAACAAATCGTATATAACATTAATTCATGGCAATTTTTTTATTTAATTTAATTTTTACTTTCCATATAGGTACGATAAATCCCAACTTAATTTAAGATAATTGAATGAATTGCTTAAAACATTGTTTTTTAATTATATGTTAATTAAAAAATAGTGTTTTACGAGTATTATTAAAAAATACATAAAAATAAAATTGATAACAATCGATTAACCTTGGCAAGACAGTAGAAAATCAAGTGTTTAATTACAATACTCAATATTTAAATTGAAATGGAGATCTACAAATTATACGCCTAATCTAAAAAATACAAAAGTATTTTTTTCGAAAAATATATAATGTTTTAAAAAGAAAAGAGTTAATAATAAGTGAGAAGTGAAATTTTTTTTTTCAAACATATTCAAAAAAATATGTGTTGTCAATCATAGGTAGAATGGTGAATGTTACAAAGTAATCAATTAACCATCCTATGACAGCCCTTTAAATAGCCAGACTTTTATATTCTTCTTTATAATGTTGAGATGTAGAAAAAAACTTAAAAGTTACGCATTAATTTATTTAAATAGATAATATCACGCCCGTATTCGAATGTAACGTTATACCAATTTTCAAAGCATTCAGATAACAATTTTAGGAGTTTTTTTTTTACATTTTGAACAAACGAGGGTTAACATATAGATATGTTTAATACATATTTCTTTTTAAATCTTGAAATTGTGAATAAAGGAACATTTTTATGTACAATTGTTCGTCTTCTTCTTTTTCTTTAGCCCTCTGTCTTCTGGATATGGATCTCTCTCGTATCCCTCAATTTTTGAGGTCTTCCGACGCCTCTTTCATTCTCTCGAGGTTTCCATTTTAGGGGTCCATCTTTTCGTTATAAAATTGCTGTACAGAATGAAAAAAAGTTGAGAATCACTGGCCGAAGTGCATTAACTTGTAATATTACGAGTAATTGTATAATAATTTAACCAAACGTGTTCCATTGAAACAGGTAATACATGATTCACAAACTTCTTAATAGTGTTATGTGCGATAGCGGCAGTTGTACACAGGGAATAACAGACATAATACAGCATCGTATTGCGGCAATGTTATCTTGATCGTCAATCGCGTTGTGGTCCCATGGTAGCCTTACCGTGATAACCGTGGTAGATTTACCACAACTTGTTTCCTAGTTGTAATTACGGGCTGCTTGGGTCAAATACATATTTATCTAATATGATATGACCGCATGCAAGTATTTTGCATATCTGATCATACCAAGTTTTTTCGGTCTTCCGATGCTTCTTTTTCTAACCACATTCGCCTCATAGGTTGAATGGTTAATGCTACACGTAGGTATGTGAAGTGATCACTTTACCAGTCTGTGACAGTTCAAAATCCCATTTCAATATTATTCTTCATTTACGTTGAGACATCAATAAAACTTAACAACATTTTGAGTGTGTTTGAATCTGGATTATCTCCAATAACGGGAGTTCTTTTCATATTATTTTTGACATCTCATCAAAGATGAAGAAGAATATGGAAGTCTGGGCATTTACAGGATTCGGACCTCACATACTAATAAAAGAGTTTCTGCTCAATAAAAAGCTTCTATTCATCTCACCAATAGATGTCTCTAGTAAAGTTCTAGTGATCCAAGAATAATGTTTCAAAATTGGTTCATAAATATAGATCTTCCAAGAATTTAAGTAGTGTGGATGTCAATAATGAGTAGTAGAATTGGTGAATGTTACACGTGTGTAAAGTGATCACTTAAACTAGCCTTTGACGGTCGTAAGCCCCGTAAATGCCCAGACTTCCATATTCTTCTTCATCTTTGATGATATGTTAAAAATAATATATCAATAAAACTATTTAAAAAAATTCTGATGAGTTCACAGATCCCGAAGACTGGTTATATTATACCGACTCCCACTTGAGACTTAGTAATGAACTTACTTTGGTCCATAAACTTGTTCAGTTATAGCATTTCTATCTATAATAAATTATTTTAAACAAGTATTACATATGGCTTCCATGCAAGACAAGTCTACGTTATATAAAATGTATTTATTTATATGATACATTGAAAAGGTCGAGAAATAAAATATAAAAATACAATTAAACTTTGAAAAATGCTTCTTTACTAATAAATAATAAAATCCTTATCCGCACCCCAATGGTGCATAGGGCACTGCGTCATATAAACGCAGTGTTATCTTGATCGTTTACACATGAAGGAAAGGTGATCACCCCTCCGTTTCAGGTACCAATCCAGGGTAATATTGAATAAATATGACAGTGAAAAAATCACTTATATTTATTTTAACCCCCTTGGGAACCCGCACCTCCAGAACGGTAGCCGAGCGTGCTGACCATTACACAACGGAGGCGGACAATTTACTAAGTAAAAAAATTCTCGCTGCTTCCTCCCAGGGGTAAGCAGAGAGAATATAACACCACAACACATCACCCAGTTAATCCCTCTTAAAAATAGGCTACAAAGATAACACTGCTTTTATATGTATATTTATGTGCAGTGCCCTATGCACTATTGGTTTTTTTTTTTAAATGTATGAGGAGTTGCATGAGCATGGAACAGGCGAAGATTGTTTTCAAAGGCAGAATGATGTGGGGTTCTATACTATCTGCCTACCTCTGCGGCGTGATGGTTATTTAGTTATCTAGTTACATGGAATGTATGATAAATCCGATATTCCTGCCGAGTCAAAAGCAAGTAATTGTGTTCCAAGTAAATGCCGTGGATAAAAAATCATCTTCAGTAAAGGTGATGTTCTATTTCTAGAAGCGTAAATGAGAAAGTAAACCCACGCAATGACATTTCTAAACTCTTTCACGTTTATCGTTTATTTTTTCTTCTTTTTGGTGCCTACACCAAAAAGAAGAAAAAGAAAAAAAAAAAAAGGATGCTTTTTAAAAATATATTTTTTTACTATAAATACTATACAAAACGAATTGATCATAATTCATTACATTCTCGTAGCAGTAAAACAAGTATCCGTTCGTACCGATAGTGTTGGACCAAAAGTCAAGGTATGGCCTCCTTCTGCAAAGAGGTCACTCCACCAATATTCGATAAATCACCGAAGAGAGCGTTACGCAACGCTTTGTTAAAGATAAGCTAGACCTCACCTCGGCCGACACACAGTGCCTGTGATGTAACAATCGGGCGCAGGGGTCACGAGCAAAATAAAACACC
Organism: Brachycentrus maculatus; assembly: GCF_059751285.1. Lineage (NCBI taxonomy): Eukaryota > Metazoa > Arthropoda > Insecta > Trichoptera > Brachycentridae > Brachycentrus > Brachycentrus maculatus. The sequence goes on along the minus strand of NW_028281169.1, from coordinate 1,120,480 downwards.
AATGGCCGTGTCCCATAATTATTTGAAAAATATTTATTTATTTATTATTTAAGTTTTACTTAGTAAATACCACTATTTCTTAAAATATATTGTGACACGTTTTTCGATGCATTCCGCACATTTTTAAACATCGTATGTGAAGATAATTTGAAATTTTAGAGTTGGGTCTTTGGGACGTTGAAGGTTGAAGAGGGGGTAGTAGCTGTTTCTTATTTTCATTTTTTTTATTTATATTTCTTGTCAGTGGGAACATAGACAAAGGAGGGAGGCTTTATTTGTTATCAAATTGTTAGTTATGGGTTTATCATTATTTATACTTTTATAAAATTAAAATGAATCAATGAATGAAAATGTTTATTTTTCTCACTTATTGATTCAGCAGTCGCTTTGTGGTAAAATCTATCCATTTTTTAATAATTTTTTTCTTGGTTCAAACTAGTTCTACAATTTCCTTAAAATATATGCAAATTTATGTGTTTATATATATATATATATATATATATATATATATATATATATATATATATATATATATATATATATATATATATATATATATATATATATATATATATATATATATATATATATATATATATATATATATATATATATATATATATATATATATATATATATATATATATAATAATTAAAGAAAACACTTCGTTTTTTACCACTTGAGTTTTAGTATAGACTACATGTTTCAGAAGCTATACTTCCATCATTCAGGTCTGTATAATAACTAAAGTTATTATACAGACCTGAATGATGGAAGTTTAGCTTCTGAAACATGTAGTCTATAATAAAACTCAAGTGGTAAAAAACGAAGTGTTTTCTTTAATTATTGTAACATGTCTTACCACAAAGTTAATGCCGAAACAACAAATAATATATATAATATATATATATATATATATATATATATATATATATATATATATATATATATATATATATATATATATATATATATATATATATATATATATATATATATATATATATATATATATATATATATATAACTAACTAACCATCACGCCGCTTCTCTGCAGGGGTAGGCAGAGAGAATAGAGCGCCACACCACTCTGTCCTTGCAAACATTCTTCGCCTCTTCCACGTTCATGCATCTCCTCATACATACCCGCCGATTGTTACGACTCCTAACCTGACCACATTCAAGTGTTTGGCATACCTGATCGTGCCGTGTCTTTCTCGGTCTTCCTCTTCTTCTTTTCCCACTAACATTCGCCTCATAAATTTGTTTTACCGTTCTTTCGTCACTCATTCGTTCCACATGTCCAAACCATCTCAACACACCTTTCTTAATTTTATCGATAGTGCTTATCTCAGCTTTGCATTCCTTCCTTATTTCACTATTCGCACATCTATCATACATAGTTTTGTCGCACATTCTTCTGAGAGATCGCATTTCGACTGCATTTAGTCTACATTCATCCTTCTTTTGCCAACTCCATGTTTCACTTCCATACATTAGAGTTGGAACCATATTCACATTTTACCATATACCGAACAAAATGGTGAATTATTATTACTGAGATGGTAATTAATATGTGATTCAAATTATATTCTGCTAAAGTTTAATTTTAGTCATGATTTGAGACCTAGTAATTTTTTCATGTCAATACATAACCTGTACATAAATGCCTATCTTAGGTCTGATTTGACACCGTATCTATCAACTTTGAAATATTTCTAACGCCATGACATAAATCTCAACAAAATCCGAATACAATATGGTAACTTTATAAACCAAGGTCTCCATCAGATATTGTAAACATTTGTAACCTTACATCCACAATGTATACAGTGCATTTTTATTTTTATTTTTATGCAGCCTTTAATTTGAACAGATAATTTTATGTTTATGTTTATATGTATTAATTTTAAATCAAACACAGATTTTTTGAGTCTACTAAGTAGACTCAAAATTTTTTTAACTTAGTAGACTCAAAAAAATCTATGTATGATTTAAAATTAATACATAAATTAAAATGGAGTTCTACAAATTGAACGCCAAATCAATAAATAATTTATGGTTATATTTTATTTACTATGATCTTGTATATTGTTGTATTTAATAATAATAACTCCCTTACCGCAACCCAATGGTGCATAGGGCACTGCTTCATATAAAAGCAGTGTTTTGTCGATCGATTACACATGAAGGAAAGGTGATCAGCCCTCCACTTCAGGTACCAGTCCAGTGTAATATTGAATAAATATTATAGTGAAAAAATCACTTATATTTATTTAACCCCCCTGGGAATCGAACCCGGGACCTCCAGAACGGTAGGCGAGCATGCTGACCATTACACTACGGAGGCGGACTAGTTTTTAAAAGTTTTTGGTAAAGTATTATAACACTCACCTTACGATTCATTGATACTTTTCTGTAATGCCACTTAAAAAAATCTACCTCATGAATACCGTTTTCGGAATAACTATTTCGTCCCTATCTGGTCAACTATAGACTATAGTTGATCTGATGATTAAATGGGTATTCCGAAACCAGTTGTCGTAAAGTAGAGTTTTATTCGGTATTATACAAAATAAACGATGAATAATAAGTAGAGTCTTAACGTGTGTAAAGTGATCCCTTAAACAAGCCTATGACAGTCGTCAGCCCTGTAAATGCCCAGACTTCCATATTCTTCTCCATCTTTGATGAGATGTCAAAAAATAATAAGAGTCTTAAATATGTATTTTAAGAATTTAAAAGTAAATATTTGGCGCTCGGACCAAATGTTTGAGGGCAATGTATAACCATCGATTACACCTTGGCAGTCAAAATAACTTAATAGCCGTGTCATTTATTGATACCTTACATAATACAATTCCAAAATGCTTTTTACAAATTAATACATATCGCTCGCTCCTTTCAAGAACGACATAAATCAAAATACTTGATTTTTCAGGAGAACGTTTTTAAAGTTAAAAAATATAATACAATGTATTAAAAATAAATATCAAGCCACTTACTGAACTTTTTACTGTGCAACAGAACTTTTTAGTTAAAACCTGAAGGTTTTTTCTCCAGTTGAAAAATATTTAGTATATTTTAAAAAATCATAATACAATACCTTTTCTTCAAAATGCAAAAACAATACTTTCTGCCCTGTAGCGGGTAAATATTAAGTTAAAAATATGCCGCTTTTGCTGGGATATAGGAAATTTTCTGGGAATTTTGAAAACATGCACAACTGAAAATTGACGATTTTTGATTTATGACGTTCTTGAAAGGAGTGAGCGATATGCTTAATCATGGGTCTCCAATGTGGACCTGAGGGTGTAGGGGAGCCCTGAGAGAATGGGGAGAACATTTGATTTTCCAATACGAACAGATGTGTATGTTTAAGTACTTACCATACATCTCTCAAATCTAATAATTGAACGTTGATTACCGGAAGCAATTATTGAAATTATTTTACTTGTTTACACTGTTTATACATATTGTACATTATCCATATTTAAATGTTTGCTTATTGTTAAACAAATATTTTCAAATGAGAGCGCTTAGTAAAAATATTTGATTCAAAACGTATATGGTAAAAATATTTATTTAATATTACCCTCCCTGGACTGGTACCTGAATCGAAAGGCTGATCACGTTTTCTTTCATGTGTTAACGATCAAGATAACTCTTGCCAAGATAAGCGCCTTTAAGGTAGTATTTTATGAAAATGGCGATTATCCAAATTGATTATTTTTATTATTAACTCTGCATTCATATGCAATTATATGCAGCGTCCTATGCACCATTGCGGTGCAGATAAGGGTTTGAAGAAGAAGTTTGACATATATGCGTACATATCGATCACTCCTTTCACGTCTTAAATAAAAAATCGTCAATATTCAGTTGTACATGTTTTCGGAATGCCCAGAAAATGTACTATATCCCAGCAAAAGTGGCATATTTTTAACTTAATATTTACCCGCTACAGGGCAGAAAGGTTTGTTTTTGAAGAAATTATTTTTTTAAATATACTATATATTTTTCAAATAGAGAAAAACCCTTCAGGTTTTACCTATAAAGTTCTGTTGCATAGTAAAAAGTTCAATAAGTGGCTAAATATATATATATATATATATATATATATATATATATATATATATACGTATACATACATTATGTATTAAATATGATAATAATAATTAAATATTTTAATTAATTTGTATTAAGTTATTTATATCAGTATAATTGTTATTTTTGATTGCGCTGAAATATAAATTTGTAAATAAATATATCATTTCACTTGCTGAAAGTCTGAAAACCTTTTCTTCCTGAATTACTGTCTCTGAAGAAAGGAAATTATGCGATCGATGTACATTTTTCGCACTATAAGTAAATTTTATACCCGCGCGTCTCGATATGGCCAGAACTAATATTGACTCGAGTAAAATTACGTAACTGTTATGTATCGGCGGCCCAAGGCAACGAAATTTCCGCAGATTTTCGAATGTCAAACTTATTATTGTTTTCTGAAAACAGTGAATGGAAGGCGTATAAGTGTATGTCAATACGAATTATGCACGAACCACTCTTCCGGGTTACATATAGATATTTATATATATATATATATATATATATATATATATATATATATATATATATATATATATATATATATATATATATATATATATATAAATATATAAATGTTTTTATTTTATCTCTATTTAAAATAATATTTAAAGAAATTCGAAATTACGAAAATGTGGATGTGGAGTGTGGAATGTGGAAGCGGCGAAGATTTTTTACAGATTGGTATGGCATTCTTTTCTCTCCGCCTATCCCTGTGGATAAAAGGGCTAGTTTTTATTAAATAGTAAAAAATAGGTATGTTGCGTTTTAAAGCTCATATATTAATAAACATTAAATGACATACAAAACACGATACCAATAAGAGCTGAGAATGTTGAAGACTTGATATTTAAAATTAATAATCATAATAATACTTAAAGCTTCGTGACAGGCTTCCACCGAAAAGTAACAAATTAGTTAAATTGCATTAGTATTAACATTATATACGCAAGCTTAAAATGAGATCCCAAGGCGTGAAATGAAAGTTCGCCGGCGCAGAATAACGGAGTACGATTGGTCCAACTCCAGCGCAAATAAACCAGTGCTGTTGTCACCAAATACAGGTTTAAGCTGAAATAATATCTCAGGTTAGCACGTATTGCGCAATCCGCGCGGAAAGGGTTGAATCACAATGCGGAGGAGAAATTTCTGGCACGAAATAAGATCATACGTCACTTGCGAACATTTCGCAATAGCGCTCGCAGGGAAATGGTGAAAAGGCACATATTACCTTGCATCATTAAAATGGCGCTTACTCGTTTGCTAGGGTGTGGCTTTCCGGAGAGATTTGTCTCATTTGAGAAAATATTGACAGCTGGAAGTCCACGTCATAAGAGATGGATAATTGAAAAAGCATATCCGAGGGTCTATAAGAAAGAAGAAGAATAAATAGTTTTGATTGAATATAATCCAATTTTTTTTGTCCGCCTCCGTAGTGTAATTGTCATCACGCTCGGCTACCGTACTGGTGCTCCCGTGTTCGATTCCCAGGGTAGGGGGACAAATAAATATAAGTGATTTTCTACTCCCTTTGTTTTTATTATTATTTAATTTTTTAAAGAAATATTTTTGTTTTTATTATTTACTCAAATATTTCAATTTCATACTATCTCTGTGAGCCTAAGTGGAACTGCATTTAATAAAATAAAACAACTCCTCAGTTTTTCCAATGTAATTTTTCTTGACCAGTGACCGGGTTTCATCTTTACTGATATCATCGGACTGATAGAAGGCTTGAAAAAAATCTATGCTATAAATACAACAAGGCGAAATTGAAAACCATAATTTTAGGTAATTATTCTGACAAAATAATTTAAATTAATATAAATTTAATGATTTTATAGCAAGGGTTTAAGAAGGTTTTATATTAATTTTGTTTGAGAAATAAAAATTGGGTGATTTTAGAACCGCTGGTTGACGACTCCTACTACACATTTGTAAAGGGAAGTAAATATTTACATAAATAAATTCACGAAAGATTGAATATTTTCAAGTAACTCAACGCTCGGTAAAGCTCAAAACCCATTTAGATCCAAGCACTAAGAAATGTGTCACAAATGAATTTATAAAATTTAAGTTTAAAAAAAAAACTTACTAACCATCACACCACTTCTCTGCAGGCGTAGGCAGGGAGAATAGAACGCCTTTACAATCTGTCTCTGCAAACAATCTTTGCCTCTTCCTCATTTGTTCATCTCCTCATACATACGCGCCGATTATTCCGACTACTGACCGAACCACTTTAAGCATTAAAAACACTTGATAATGCCAAATTTTCCTCAGTCTTCCTTTGATTGTATTACAAACCACATTCGCCACATTTCTTCACTCATTCGATTCACACGCATAAACCATCTCAACACACCTTTCTTAATTTTATCGATAACGCTTAAGTGTGTACTCTCAAATGTACAAAGTCAGCACGTGACCAGCTGCGCAAAACACCACACGTATTATCTGCGAACATTTTTTTTACAATTTGGTGAATAAAAGTTTATTATAATTTTTTTTACTGCTCAACTTTTAATAACTCTTTTCTTCATTAATTGATTCGGCAGTCACTTTGTGGTAGTATCTATCAATTTTTAATAAATGTTTTACTTAGTATATACCACTATTTCTTAAAATCTACTGTGACACGTGTTTCGATGCATTCCGCATCATTTTCAAACGGTTTTTTTACGGTGTTTGAAAATGATGCGGAATGCATCAAAACACGTGTCACAATGGATTTTAAGAAATAGTGGTATTTACTAAGTAAAACATGAATTAAAAACTCTTTTCTTCTCAAAACCATATATTTAATTCGAAAAAACTTACTTTTATCAGTACAAAAACAGTGTTTTGGGTAAAAAAAATACGTTTTGAATATTGAAAGCATTAACTTTGTGGATCATATTGATATATTATTTCGAGAAATAAAAATACTTTGTGTTCTGATTTTTCACTCACATTTTTATTTAACCAACTGGTTTCGGCAACAACCTGTTGCCCTCCTAAGGGTTACATTTATTACATTTATTAGTAATAAATGTAACCCTGAAGAGGGCAACAGGTTGTTGCCGAAACTAGTTGGTTAAATAAAAATGTGAGTGGATCAGAACACAAAGTATTTTTATTTCTCGAAATAATATTTTTTTTTAAATACTATTGCTTTATATATTACCTGGGTTTTAAGAAAACTTAGTTGTAGACTAACGATTATTGCGCCTTATCTTACATTCACATATAAAAAATGGTATTATTTTAAAATTTAAAATTTAAATTAAAGACATTTTAATGGAATTATTATAACAATATCGGGGAATTAACGTGTTAAACATCTTAACACATCAGTTTGGTAATTTCTTTATAGAATATTTCACCACGCGTCCTTGTAAGGCCGTTGATTATTGCAGGCGAAACTGGTTTCTGTAATCACAGTTATTAGGGGCCATTTCGCTTTGCACACTCATGTTGGATTTTAGTCATCTGGTCAACTCTACAGCCTCGCTGATTCCCCGTCACGTACAAATCTCGCATTTTACGTGTGATTATCCCTTTAAATCTCTTCGTTATTCATATTATTTTGTGATATCTCATCAAAGATGAAGAAGAATATGAAAGTCTGGTCATTTACGGGGCTGACGACCGTCATAGTCTGGTTTAAGTGATCACTTTACTCACGTGTAACATTTACCATTTCTACCCATTACTGACAACCACAGTACTCAAATTCATGAAAGTTCTATATATGTATATGAACCAATTTTAAAACATTGTTCTTGAATCACTAGAACTTTAATTTTTCAATTCAAACCCTTACCCGCACCCCAATGGTGCATAGGGCACTGCATTATACAAATACAGTGTTATCTTGATCGTTAACACACGAAGGAAAGGTGATTAGCCCTCCGCTTCAGGTACCAGTCCAGGGTAATATTGAATAAATATTAGAGTGAAAAAATCACTTGTATTTATTTGACCCTCCGAATCCGGGACCTCCAAAACGGTAGCTGAGTGTGCTGACCATAACACTTCACTTTTCATCATTCTTTAAAAAAATTGCTCTACGAAACGATCAATTTTGTTTGATACCTAACATCTAAGTGACGCTGAAATAAAGCTACGGCTATAGACCATCGCTTATCACGACCCTTTTAAGGCTTCAATTCTTTAAAAGTCTTAAAAAGTCTATAGCTACTCGCGAGTGGGTTTACTCTTTTTGTTTAAAATAACTATAAACTCATGCAATAAATATGTAAAAATTAAACGCAATATCATTCGCTAAAATTAACTTGCCAACCATCACACCGCTTCAGCAAGGGTCGACGGAGAGAAAAAAACGCAAAAATACTAAATTTATGCTACATTCTTCGCCTCTTCCACATTCCGCATACATGTCGGCCGATTATTTCTACTCCTGACCCAACTGCTTTCAAGTTTTGAACATTTTTATTATGCTCGGTTTTTCTCTGCTCCTTTTCGTGACTAAATTTGCCTCATGAATGTATTTCACCGTTCTTTTCTCAATCATTCGTTTCACGTGTCTACCTTTTGAATACACCTTTCATATTTTTCCATATTGCTTTACTCAGCTTTTCATTCATTCCTTATTTCACCATTCGAACATCTAGCGTAAATCGTATTGCTGCAGATTCGTCTGAGAGATCGCATTAAGTCTACGTTCATCCTTCTTTTGGTTACTCCAAGCTTCACATCCATGCATGAGTGTTGAAACCAGGACTCCGTTTTACTGACTGAACCAACTCGCCAATAAGGTATTATATTATTTAAATGAATTCAATATATCATACCATTCAATTTCCTTTCTTTGTCAATATCATTATTTCCATCCCTAGAAAAATTATCAGTTTATATCTCCGTTTAGTATTTTTTTGCATGGACTTTCAATGTCAAACATGTTTTGTGAATTCAGCTAGTAATGCGTTTAATGCACTATATCATTATGTAAGATAACATAATATTTATTTTAGTAAATTATTGTTTTTCAAGGTCCTGCTCTAACCATGAAAATATTTAACTAAGCGTCAATAAGGAAGTAATCTTCTTCGCATTAAGTGTACATGTATGTATATATATATATATATATATATATATATATATATATATATATATATATATATATATATATATATATATATATATATATATATATATATATATATATATATATATATATATTATATATATATATATATATATTTATATATATATATATATATATATATATATATATATATATATATATATATATATATATAGACCCAGTAACCAAAAGCCCGCAACATAATTTTCCTTAAACCTAGGTAACATTTCACGTAATTGAAGTTTCTTTCGTAAAACACCATTTTTGTAATGAAAAAATAAGTTTATCTTCGAAATAAATGATATGGTTTTAAAAATACATTTATTAAAAAATTAAAACAAATAAGAGTATCCATTCTTTTAAATAAACTGGGTGTAAAAAGACGTAAAGCCCTTCGCGCAGCCGGTCGCTCGCTGAATTCATAAATTATTGGAACTAATTTAGCAAACATTTTAGACCATTCTAAAATATTGTTTGATGACTTAACTATTTATAACTACGGTGTTTGAAAATAATGCAGAATGCATCGAAATTCGTGTGACTATGGATTTTTAGAAATAGTGGTATAAACCAACTAAAACTTAAATTAAAAACTATTTTATTATAATTGAAGTACTAAGAACTTATTCATATGGGGAATCGTGAACAGGCTTTTTTATGATTTACAAATTGCATGTCACAAATTTCCTTAAAACTTTTTAGTTTTATTATTTTTTTAGTTAAAAAAAGAGAAATACTTGCGCTTTTATTATTTATACAAATATTTAAATTTCATGCTATTTCTGTGAGCCTAAGCGGCTCATTATTAGAAATAGGTATCAAATTGTAGTAGAGTTGTTTCGAACCGAGAAACTCTGACTTTAGACTCCGCGACACTAACCACGGGATCACAAGCCCCCACAAAAAATATATGGTTTTGTTGAAACCTAATTATCATCATGTTTTGTTAGATCTTTGATGATAAATATATGAAATACATTTTTTTTATTTGTAAGCAGATTCAATTTTTAATGACTTGTAAAATACCAAGAGATTCAATGACTGATTTTCTTTGTTATCATCCTTTGAATACTAACCAGAAAATATCTTCCCACATTTTTACACTTGATTTTTTGTTGAAAGAAAGAAGTGGTCAGTTTTTTAAACATCGTTTTTATTCATCAGCACGTATTTGAATATTATTATTAGAAAATAACAAAAACACGGAACGTTTTGATAATTATCAAAGGTATTTAAAACAATTAATTTAACAAGGCATTTAAACAATGTAATTAATTTACCAACATAATATGTTTATCGTTTGATTTTTTTTAAATTTTATTTTACTTGGTAAATACAGGGTTTTCACTTTAAATTGGACATTTTACAAATCAAATGTAACGTCATATTGTATTTCATAATTATAAAAAATTGTAATAATCATTAAAAACATACTCAAAGTAGTACTCATGATTCAAAGCAATATGTCTGAAAACTTTATTACAAACATACGTTACACAGACTATGACAGCGCGCCGCACAAGCTTGCCAACTTGAAGACAAACACACTTGTTAGTCTTACGATGTGGCCAGGTATTCACACTGATGGTATATGTTATATAAAAATTTATGTTTTCTAAAAATTCCAACTTCAAAAAAAAGTACAACATAATTTCCAATTTGTATTGTAAAACGTCCCATTTGATTTGTAAGGCATCCAATTTGGTTTGTTAAACGTCCAATTTAAAGTAAAAACCTATACCACTATTTCTTATAATCTATTGTTTAATGCATCGAAATGTGTGTCACAATAAATGTAAAGAAACAGTGGCAAGAAACGTCTATCTATCCCTCAATAAAAGTGACGAATAATTGAATGATGGAAAAACTATATTTTGACGGTTGATGTCATAATCCGGGTAGGTTTATTGATTTATTATTCAAATAAAAAAAAAGACATAATCCATATTAAAAAACTGTGTCCGCGTCAAGAATATGTTATTAGTGTGATATTCCTGTCACTGTTATGCTAATCAGCCGAGCCGAGAATGCATTAACAACCATACCTAACCACTTCACTTGTCGCTGTGACTAATTCCACATGACAAATATCTGAAGACCGATTATCCGCTCTTTTGTCTTCCGTGAACGAAGGAAAAGTTTTGCAGGTATTCAATTCACCGTTTGAAAACTTGCCCAAAGAATTACAATTGTAAATATCATATTCTTCAATAATAATGATACTTTTTGGATAATTTATATAGCGGCATTTTTGTAAAATACTACCTCAAGGGCGATTCACTGTATATGAATTGGGGAAAAGGAGATTGGAAAAAGTGTACCAATAAAAAGTTGTTAAAACAACGTTTTTTTATTTAATAAAGTTTAATAAATGTGCCACAAAGTATAAGAACAAGTATAAGTATAAGTATATATATATATATATATATATATATATATATATATATATATATATATATATATATATATATATATATATATATATATATATATGTAATAAAATACCTAGGTACCTGCCTATACATTTTATTAAGTACTTACATATAGTACCTACATAAAACAGATCTACCACCAGATGTCGCATGCGTCGCACTGAATAAAAACAAAAGACATCAGTTAGAAAAATATAATATTCTGTTCTGTCAGAATCAGATAGATAGATAGATAGAAAAATATTGTAAAGATTGATTAAGAATAAACTTTAATTAAAAAGCAACACATTGTTTATTTATTATTAAACACCCACTTTACTTATTATATATATATATATATATATATATATATATATATATATATATATAAACATATATATATATATATATATATATATATATATATATATATATATATATATATATATATATATATATATATATATATATATATATATATATATAAACTCCATTTCAATTCATACACAGATATTCTAGGCGGTAAGTACCTTTAATCATGGATGTTGAATTTGTACAACGTCATGCAATTTAATGTTATCTTAATGGTTTTAATAAACAGGTGTTTATTGAACGAGAATCGAATTAAACGCTTACTTAGTTTCGATTTCACAACCATTTTAAATACATACGCACATGACACATAACAAAAATATCATTATTGTATTATCTTCGGTCGATATAATTTGAGATATTTGTGTTTGGCCAGTTAAAAATGAGCACACTGCATATCAAAATGGCGATTTATTGCTATTCATGTGTGTAATGAGTTCTACCTACAAGATAATTGAATTTCCAAATTCTCATTCGTTCCACTTTATAGTAATTCATCAAAATATTTATAACACTTTACTTTGGATGGAACGAATTCGGATTTTCTGAACACAAATTTGCATACGCTTTTTGAATAGTTTAAAAAACCTTCAATCAACAAGTTCAATAAATAATTCAAAAATACGAGGGATAATAAATATATTTACTAATTGATTCGGCGGTCATGGTAAATGTATCCACATTTTTTTACGTTTTACTTGGTATAACCACAATTTCTTTCACAAATCTAGTATGATCATATCTATTATATCATATGTTTTGACTTCCGAAATAACGTATAATGTACCCGGCCACCGTACCCGTCACAATCTTTATTCAGAGTACCTGTCCTTCGAACTAATTATGTGCGGAGTTCACCTATGTTTCGAATGGCTAGTGAGTACAACTCATGTTTTAGCCAATTTGACATTTTTAATTGCGGAAAATCTGTGCTGAAATGTCGAATGGTGAGCATATTGTCCTGTCAGGATCTTTGAAAACTATGCTTCTCTGCACTGCATGTATGTCCCTACTAGAATCAACATCACACATACACACACACACACACACACACACACACACACACACACACACACACACACACACACACACACACACACACATTCATTCATTTGCTAGATCAACACTTAATATTTTGTACTAATCTTCATGTTTCTGAGGTTAACTTTAATTGGCTTGTTTTATGTATATCTTTTAATTGATTGGTTTTACATATCGCTCACTCCTTTCAAGAACTTCATTAATCAAAAATCGACAATTTTCAGTTGTGCATGTTTTCGGAAAGCGGCATATTTTAAACATAATATTTACCCGCTATGGGGCAGAAAGCGTTGTTTTTGCTTTTTGATGAAAAAGTGTTGTTTAATTATTTTTTAAAGATATTAAATATTTTTCGAATGGAGAAAAAACCTTCAGGTTTTACCTAAAAATATGTGTTGCACAGTAAAAAGTTCAATAAGTGGCTTGATATTTATTTTTAATACATTGTGTTATATTTTTAAGGTTTAAAAACGTTCTCCTGAAAAATCAAGTTTTTTGATTTATGACGTTCTTGAAAGGAATGAGCGATATGTTGCTGTTGTTAACCCAAATAATAAAAATATATTTTTTTAAATTTACATATACGTATTTCGATGCATTCCACATCACTGTATGTTTAAAAATGATGCAGAATCCGTCGAAACTCGTGTCACAATAGATTTGAAGAAATAGTGGTAAAACCATGTAAAACTTTAATTATAAATAATAATAAAAATATTTATGTTAAAATCGATAAATATTTCAACTTTCCTAGATGCTGAACGATATAATATTGTCAGAAACTTCGAAAAACCCATAGCTAAGCGGATGTCTCCTTCATTTACATAGAGAAAATTATGTATGCGTAGATTTTGTTGCGAAATATTAATAAGTGTGTAATTTAAAGGCATTTTTACGCACCGCGACATAACTCAACATCCTAATAATAATCATATCTAAACATAAACATTTTTAAGACATTCATATCATTTATAATGAAGTCAAATCGATTCAAAGCTTTCTACCAATAAATCAATTTACGGGAAAATAAGACAAATATTATCGACTGATTTTCAATAGCGTTAAAAAATTTACTAAGGAAGACCTTAACCAATATTCTTTGTTTGCCCAATAAATGACCAAATGCTATTTTTTTTTAAATCTTATTCCCCTCCCTACAGATATCCATCTCATCCTGGCGAGCAGGAACCCAATTTTGTATAGACTGTTAGTTGTTTTTCTGAAATTAAATGGAATAAATTTATAGTTTCTCTTTATAATTTATAGTCTATCATATTTTAAAATTAATAATTCAATTAACTTGACATTGGCAAATGCATTGTATTACATGTGCTACGCCATTCTATATTTTAAAAAAAAATACTAAAAAATCAAGTATGTCAACACAGTTGAAGAAGAATATGGAACATACAGTGGTTGCAACTGGGTATTTACAGGGCTTATGACCTGTCACAATTTGGTTTGTGTGATCACTTTACACATATGCAACATTCACCATTCTACCCATGATTGACAACCAAACTTCTAAGATTATGGAATCTGTTTTAAGAAGTTGAGATAAGTATTATAGATCAAATAAGAGTTAGGATTGTTTGGTGTGAATCGAATGAGTAAAGAAAGAACGCTAAAACAGATTTATGAGGTGAATGAAGTTGAAAATAGGAGAAGAAAAAGACCGAGGGAAATTCGGTATGATTAAATATGGCTAAATACGAAATGGTCAAAAACTTGAGAGGCGTCAAATAATTGACGGCTATGCGTGAGGAGATGCATGGATGTGGAAAAGGCGAAGAGTATTTGTATTTCGACAGATCGGTGTGGCATTCTTTTTTAATATAAAATGTATATATATGTATATATATATATATATATATATATATATATATATATATATATATATATATATTTATATATATATATATATATATATATATATATATATATATATTTTTTTTTTTATTTTTTTTTTTTTTTTTATTGAAAGGAAGAACAACAGTAACAATATATGATACATCAGAATACAAAAAATAAAATC
This sequence comes from Brachycentrus maculatus, assembly GCF_059751285.1. Taxonomy (NCBI): domain Eukaryota; kingdom Metazoa; phylum Arthropoda; class Insecta; order Trichoptera; family Brachycentridae; genus Brachycentrus; species Brachycentrus maculatus. The sequence continues at coordinate 1,105,424 of NW_028281169.1, read as the reverse complement.
ATGAGTACCAATTATAGTTCTTCACAACTATCCATAAGAGAAGTCTATAGTTTATAGGAATATATACATATATATATACATCATCAGTTATAGCAAATAAAAACCTATCAGCGGAAGCTAAACTGGCAGTGCACAACGGAGTCCTGGTTCTAACTCTAATGTATGGAAGTGAAACATGGAGTTAGCAAAAGAAGGATGAAAGTAGACTGAATGCAGTCGAAATGCGATCTCTCAGAAGAATGTGTAACAAAACGATGTATGATAGATGTGCGAATAGTGAAATAAGGAAGGAATGCAAAGCTGAGATAAGCATTATCGATAAAATTAAGAAAGGTGTGTTGAGATGGTTTGGACATGTAGAACGAATGAGTGAGGAAAGAACGGTAAAACAAATTTATGAGGCGAATGTTAGCGGGAAAAGAAGCAGAGGAAGACCGAGAAAAACATGGCACGATCAGGTATGCCAAATACTTGAAAGTGGTCAGGTTAGGAGTCGTAACAATCGGCGGGTATGTATGAGGAGATGCATGAACGTGGAAGAGGCGAAGAATGTTTGCAAGGACAGAGTGGTGTGGCGCTCTATTCTCTCTGCCTACCCCTGTGGGGAAGCGGCGTGATGGTTAGTTAGTTTATATATATATATATATATATATATATATATATATATATATATATATATATATATATATATATATATATATATATATATATATATATATATATATATATATATATATATATATATATATATATATATATGTATAAATACATATATATATATATATATATATATATATATATATATATATATATATATATATATATATATATATATATATATATATATATATATATATATATATATATTATATATATATAATATATATATATATATATATATATATATATATATATATATATATATATATATATATATATATACATGCAAACAAAAGAGTCGTCGTTTAACAAGAGATACGTTGTTTTAAAAATGTCTAATGTGTATAAAGGTGATTTCGCAACGTTCGTCGACCCACATACTACTCGGCACAGCTCTGAGAATGCGGCCACACTAACTTCTGATACACGCTTTGCGTAATAACATTAATGCGCTCGCACAGTATTATTATAATACGAGAACATTTGTGATATGTAATTAATTATGGCCGCGTATTTAGGACGCACTGCAGTTTTTCCCTTAGATGGTCGCTTCTGATCAAATCGCGCGCGAGCCCTCAAAATCCTACTAAGGAATGACATTTGGTAATGTCAGTCGATTGAAGATGTCCGGTGGCTGTGTCGACGCAATTTTTTTATTTTATTTGATAGAGTTACATTTTTAAGTACAACGTAATACATTTTCGAAACATTTATACATATGGCAAACTTTTAGTTTTAGATTCCTGCGCCTCTCCAAAAAAGAGACTGAGCTCTTGTACTTGGAGAGGGATTTACACTCTTGGTTTTAATGTTTGATGTAATTAATGGTGAAATGGTATTTTAGATAAGATTTATATGTAATGGACATATTTTTTTTTAATAGATTTATATTATCCACTGACACTTCGTGATGGAATTGCATTTTTAATTTATTATTAGATTAAAACCAATATTTTTAGCTTTTCCACTTTTTTATTTGACCAGCGACCGGGTTTCGTCGTTACCGACATCATCAGACTGGTTTCATGACGGTTGATGACATCAGACGACATCATCAGACTGACCAGTCTGATGATGTCGGTAACGACGAAACCCGGTCGCTGGTCAAATAAAAAAGTGGAAAAGCTAAAAATATTGGTTTTAATCTAATAATAATTTTTTTTGTTTGTTAAGAATTGTTATATTTCCTATTTTTTTTTATTTCTATAGGGAGTTTATTGATTAAAATACGATTATGATTAAAAAACGTTTTTATTTTCTCAACTTCTAATACCATAAATATAAACATTTATTTATCAATATATAAAAAAATGCCATGTCAATAAATTCTTCCTTTCCCAGAAAATAAATAAAAGGGTACGTACTTACGTACCCCATTAGCTACTGTCGTCTCCCATAAATTATTGCTGCACATGTTTAAACTGTCAATTAGAATTGTGTATGTTATAGCTAGTCTACCTCCGTAGTGTAATGGTCAGCACGCTCGGCTACCGTTCCGGAGGTCCCGGGTTCGATTCCTAGGGGGGTCAAATAAATACAAGTGATTTTTTCACTAATATTTATACAATATTACCCTGGACTGGTACCTGAAGCGGAGGGCTGATCACCTTTCCTTCATGTACAAACGATCAAGATAACACTGCGTTTATATGAAGCAGTGCCCTATGCACCATTGGGGTGCGGAGAGGGTTTTATATATGTTATAGCTACATAAGGACCATCGGTCCATTTGATCTTCACGTTCTTCAAAATAAAGAGTTCACGCATTCGCGGAAGCCTGGGTGTAACAGGCATCAATAGTAAGGTATATGAAAGGCAATTGAAATGGTATAGGAACATAGGACGCAGAAAAACCTGAACAGATTGTAAACCAATCGCCATGGATCTTCCTCGATCTAGAAGAATACCAAAAAATTCATGGATGCTACTGTAAGATAGCAGGATTCCAAGGCATGGCGTATGAGGTGAGCTGATCCTAACAGTCTACAAAGACGATGAGTTGGGATTGAGTCAGGAAGAAGATGTTTCAATTTAAGTTGAGACACATATCGCTCACTTCTTTCAACAACGTCATAAATAAAAAATCGTCATTATTCAGTTGTGCGTGTTTTCGGAATGCCCAGAAAATTTATTATATCCCAGCAAAAGAGGCATTTTTTTCTTAATATTTACCCGCTACAGGGCAGAAAGTGTTGTTTTTTTTGCATTTTGAAGAAAAAGGTATTTTTTTCATTCTTTTTTTAATAAACTAAATATTTTTCAAATGGAGTAAAAACAATCAGAATTTACCTAAAAAGATATGTTACGCAGTAAAAATTTCAATTAGTGGCTTGATATATATTTTTAATACATTGTGTTATATTTTTAAACTTTAAAAACGTTCTCCTGAAATATCAAGTTTTTTGATTAATGATATTCTCGAAAGGAGTGAGCGATGTAATATAACATTTATGACAAGAATACCAAATATGTGATTGCAATTAAGATCGAATCGCTGTCACGTGGATGTTGCAGAATATTTTGGTCATGTCAACTCGTCGAATAGATCAGATTTCCTCCTTTACGCACGTGACCGCATTATACCGTATCCGCTACATTGCAGAATAGAACTCGAAGCACTTACCCGTAACCGCTATTTACCGCATGCTCTCTGTAGGTAATGACTATCGGCTCTTGGCTATTGATATGTGAGATATTGCCACACACAGAATAATGGTCCAGTTGTAGCCAACTGCTGACGCGGTATAGATTAAGAATAGTGACGTATTATTATTTATTTATTTCAACGTAGATGTAGAAGAATATGGAAGTCTGGGCACGGGGCTAACGACAGCCATAGCCTGATTTAAGTGATCACTTTACACACGTTTAACATTCATCTTTTCTACCAATGATAATGACAACCACACTATTCAAATCTTGGAACTTTTACTAAAATTGATTAATTTCGAAACAAACTGTTTGAATAAACTAGAATTTACAACATTTTGAGTACATATATCCAAATACTTAACAAATCTGGATTATCTCCAATTTCAGGAGTTTTTCATATTTTTTTGACATCTCATCAAAGATGAAGGATTTCCTATATGTATAACGGCCTTTAGGCATGGCCTGTGTTGAGCCATTCATCTATTCACTACTCAAATTCACAAAACTTCTAATTATATTGATTAATTTCGAAACAAACTGTTTGAATAAACTAGAATTTCATTGGAAACGGTTATGATGAGATGAGAGAAGCTTATTATTAAGCAGAAACTCTTTCATTTGTATGTGAGGTCCGAATCGATTATATTCACATACTCAAGAAACGCTAGAAATTTTTTAATGTGTACAAGTATTTGGACTCAATCAAAATGTTATAAATCTACTTTATAAATTTATTATAAACTTCACACATACAATTGTACGCCTCTGTGGTGTAATGGTCAGCACGCTCGGCTACCGTTCTGGAGGTCCTGGGTTCGATTCTCAGGGGAGGGGGTCAAATAAATAAAAGTGATTTTTTCACTCTAATCTTATTCAATATTACCCTGGACTGGTACCTAAAGCGGAGGGCTGATCACCTTTCCTTCATGTTTTAACGATCAAGATAACGCTGCGTTTATATGATGTAGTGCCCTGTGCACCATTAGGGTGCGGGAAAGGGTTGATACACATACAATATAATTTTTAAGACACATAAACTAAATATGTTATAATCATTGTAGATAAAAGGCAAGGAGAATTTTTAAGGCAACTAATATATAATACATATCGCCCACTTCTTTCAACAACGTCATATATCAAAAATCGTCCATTTCAGTTGTGCATGTTTTAAGAATGCCCAGAAAATGTTCTATATCCCAGCAAAAGTCGCATATTTTCAACTTACTATTTACCCTATACAGGGCAAAAAGTTTGTTTTTGCATTTTGAAGAAAAGGTATTGTTTAATTATTTTTTTAAATAAACTAAATATTTTTCAAACGGAGAAAAAACATTAAGGTTTTACCTAAAAAGATCTGTTGCACAGTAAAAAGTTCAATAAGTGGCTTGATATTTATTTTTGATAAATTTTATTCTATTCTTAAACGATCTCCTGAAAAATCAACTTTATAAATGACGTTGTTGAAAGGAGTGAGCGGTATATTAGTTGCCTTATATTATAATATTATAGTATACATTGTCTTACTATTATAAGAGATCGCATTTTGACTGCAGTTCTAGCTTCATTTCCATACAGAAGTTTAGGTCGAATGCATTAGAAACTTGACAGACAGCCACACATATCCAGATGGAAAAAACATTCTAAGTGCAGTTATATTGCAACACCTTTGCTTTAATAAGTAACCTTTCAGTGCAGGCCGCGTTGCGTCATCGGGCCTAGACCAGACACACATAGCAATGTACTCAATTGCACATATGTGTCTTATATGGCGACACCTTAGCAATGTTAAATGGGATTAATGAGTTCTTACATTTTATTGACAATTGCCTTTGAAATTTTACATTTTAAAAATAGAGAAATTGTAAAATTTTGGATAGGTAGATGTTTCGTAAATAGTGGAATCTCGGAAATCCGAACTTATTGGGCATGTGACCTGTTCGGATTAGCCTAGAAATTTTTAATACAGTACCTACATACTTAGTATTTACACTACAGTTGTTAAGTTATACGTATGTATGTTAATGTGTATACTCGTATATATATATATATATATATATATATATATATATATATATATATTTATAAATTTATATATATATATATATATAAATATATATATATATATATATATATATATATATATATATATATATATATATATATATATATATATATATATATATATATATATATATATATATATATATATATATATATATATATATATATCATATCATGCTATCACAGCATGCAAACAATACTACCCTTCACTATCATAGCACTATTTTCCGCAACCCAATGATGTATAGGGCAATAAAAATAGATAACACTGCATCATATAAATGCAGTGTTATCTTGATCGTTAACACACGAAGGAAAGGTGATCAGCCCTCCACTTCAGGTACCAGTCCAAGGTAATATTGAATTAATATGAATGTGAAAAAAATCACTTATATTTACACCGTTCTGAAGGTCCCGAGTTCGATTCCCAGGGGGAGTCAAATAAATATAAGTGATTTTTTCACTCAAATATTTATTCAATATTACCATGGACTGGTATCTAAAGCGAAGGGCCGATCACCTTTCCTTCATGTGTTAACGATCGAGATTACACTGCGTTAATATGATGCAGTGCCCTATGCACCATTGGGTGCGGATAAGGGTTTGAAGATGTATTCATAGGGGTTGAAAAGATTGATAAAAAATACTAAGGTGGTAAATGGTTCACTTTAATCAGTTGCAGCAAATAAAAAGCTTTCAGCAAATTCAAAATTGTACGTACGAGTATCTCTGCAAAAGGTAAACGAAAGTGGAAGTGAAACATAAAGTTGAAAAACTAATTATGAAAATAGACTGAATGCATGCGAAATGCGATCTCTAAGACAAAGGTGTGGCTAAATGTTATTTGAAAAGGGACATAAGAAAGTAATACAAAACTAAGATAAGCGTTATCGATAGCATTAAGGAAAGTGTGTTGAGACGATATGGACATATGAATCCAATGAGTGAAGAAAAGAAGGAGATTTTGTTATTGATTTATTGGGCTTGTCAAAATACAATAAAATATATATTTAATAATATACCTTATGTACATATATGTATATTTGTTCGCCTCCGTAGTGTAATGGTCAGCACGCTCGGCTACCGTTCTGGAGGTCCCGGGTTCGATTCCCAGGGAAGGGTTAAATAAATATTAGTGATTTTTTAATTCTAATATTTATTCCATATTATCCTGGACTGGTAACTGAAGCGGAGGGCTGATCACTTTTCCTTCATGTGTTAACGATCAAGATAACACTGCGTTTATATGATGCAGTGCCATATGTACCACTGGGGTGCGGATAAGGGTTTGATTGATATATATGTAGCGGTCAGTCACATTGACAGTATCAACACGCTAACATTAGTAAATTTCTCAGAATTCAATAAATGCAACTTTGTAAAACAAAGAATTGCACACGTCCCGCGAAAGGCGATCTGATAAAAGTCCTATTATCCATATACCGCCTAAGAAATTACCGTTCAAAAATGTTCATAGATTATTTTTCACGTGTATTTTGTGTGCCATATGATTTCGTAATACATATAATTAAGAGTTATTTCAAATAGGGCATATTTTCCGACAATTCAGCGATAAGGTAATTTTCATTAGTTATCCATATAAGCCTTTAGGCTCTAAATTAATTCTATGGCATTAGTATGGACATTTTACGAACTCATATATTTTTATGTGGAAATCTCTTCTAGAATTTATTTCATTCCATTTTGTGCAATATCTTTAAGTACTGGTACATTGAAGCATGTGAAATGATCACAAACAACTGATGGAGAAGATATGAATATATATATATATATGTATATATATATATATATATATATATATATATATATATATATATATATATATATATATATATATATATATATATATATATATATATATAAATATATAAATATATATATATATATACATTTATGCATTCATATATTTATTTTTGATTAAGGATTTAGACTCAGTGTCCCTTGCACCATTGGGTGCAGATGAGGGTAAGAAGAAGAAAAACAAATACCTTCATATGAAAAACGATCAAATTAATATTGCATTGATTTAATACTTTGAGCCATGAATTCCTTAATTAACGCATTTAAATATCTATGTTAAGATATCAAAAATGTAAAAATAACTTCTAAGTGCAAAAACCTAGATTTTTTTTACGAGGATTCGGACTAAGCCAAATGTTGCGAAATAAATGAAATCAATATTTATCTTATTGCAATTACAGTTAGGTGGTAGAATTCCATTTTTTTATTTTTTGGTAATGTATCCAAATTAAAACAAAATAATTAAATCAAAATTTACTTTTATTTAATTTATACGCGTTTTGTCTTATCATGACATTCAGAAAAGTAGAATTCGATCCAATAATTTTGTTTTATTTTGTATACATTACCAAAAAATATTTTTTTACATAAAATTATTTTGTTCACAATATGTATTTACAATGATTTCAAAAATTGCCAATTAGAGCCAAAAAATATTTAAATTATAATTCGACGAATACGTGCGATATTAATGCTAATTGTCTAAATTTCTAAATTTAAATGTCTAAATTTGCGGGATAGTGACAGATTTTAGACGAGTGACATTACAGAGATACGTTTGCTAACTTTCTCGTTACGTGAAAAATTAACTGTTATCCTTTTTTGTAAGAAATACTTATAAAGATTAATTGCAAGTCTTTACAGGAATGTAAACACGACATTGTCTGGCGTTTAAATGAATGTATGGAATGTGTACGTCTTCGAAAGTATTTAAATTTCAGAATTCCATCTCATTGTTAGATTTTCCATACAAATACATCGCTCACTCCTTTCAAGAACGAAATGAATAAAAAAACTTGATTTTTCAGGAAAACATTTTTAAAGTTTAAAAATATAACACAAAGTGTTAAAAATAAATATCAAGCCACTTATCGAACTTTTTACTGTGCAATAGATCTTTTTAGGTAAAATTTGAAGGTTTTTTCTCCATTTGAAAAATATTTAGTAAAGTTAAAAAAATAATTAAACAGTACATGTTCTTCAAAATGCAAAAACAACATTTTCTGCCCTGTAGCGGGTACATATTAAGTTAAAAATATGCCTCTTCTGCTGGGATATAGTACATTTTCTGGGAATTCCGAAAACATGCACAACTGAAAATTTACGATTTTTGATTTATGACGTTCTTGAAAGGAGTGAGCGATATGTTAAGATTAGTGATGAAATTCTGTGTAATATCCATTTATCAGTACTTTGTGTAATAGTTAGTAGAATTGACTACCATACTGGAGGTTCCAGGTTCGTTTCCCAGGGGGTCAAAATAAATACCTTATAAATACCGATATAAAAAACAATTAAAAATTGTGTGGGATGTTGGTCTCGTGGTTAGTATCGCTGACTCTTAAGTCAGAGTTTCTCGGTTCGAACCTACTCTACCACAATTTGATACCTATTTCTAATAATGAGCCGTTTAGGCTACTTGGAATAGTATGAAATTGAAATAATTGTGTAAATAATAAAAACTAAAATATATTTTTTTTAAATATATACTTATTGCATTATTTTGATGATGTGAGTCAAAAATTCCTTCAGGACAATCTATCGCTTATAGGATTTCGTTTAGTTTGAACCAAAGTTTATGTTTTATTTATTTTATAAACTTTATAAAATGAGCCAGGAATTAGCAGACAACACCAAAGAAAAAGAGTTTTACTTGTTAAATACCACAAAAGTGACACTTACCATGTCAAACTTAGATCAAAAATGAAAATATATTATGTTTTGAATATTGAAAGCATTAACTTTGTGGATCATCTTGATAAATTATTTCGAGAAATAAAAATACTTTGTATTCTGATCCACTCACATTTTTATTTTTCCAACTAGTTTCGGCAACAACCTGTTGCCCTCTTCAGGGTTACATTTATAACTAAATATATATATAAAAATAAACAGTGAACAACAACCTGTTGCCCTCTTCAGGGTTACCTTTATAACTAAATATATATATAAAAATAAACAGTGAACAAGTTGTTGGGTTTCATATATTACCCCGAAAATATATTACCCCAAAATTACTTTTTTAGATTGGAGTTACATTAATCATTTACCTTGATTACTATGTACAAGGTTTAGAGATCATGAAGTGGATTTTTGTTTTATCCTTATTAATGCTTTAGTTTATATTCAAACCTTTAGATGGATATATATGTTTTTCAATGTAATATTTTATTTTAATCTGCGTCGGGAACAGGAGGGATAATCTAGTGTGGGCCAATCAGGAACTTCTCAGCATTAGCTCATTGCTGGGAGGAAACCACGTAAAACTCCTTCCGTTCCACTGGAAGAGGATTTGGCATTCTGTGTCCAAGCTTGGTTTCAAAATGACTGCCAAATCAATTAATGAAAAAACTTTTTCTTTTACATAAGAGTAGGATTGAAATCTTGATACAAATGACTCCTAAATGGACCGAATACAGCATTTGAGAGCAAAGATTTAGATATACTTAAATATTGTGGAAATATACGGGTATCCGTTCAATGTCCCCAGACAACAAAGCCCCGACTTACGATCTACTCGAGTTGCGACACACCTTCAACTGGCGGCAGCGCCGCTTTCGCAATACGTCTCATAAGTTTAGATTAGAAAATAAAAACAAGCGCATATTGAAATACGAAATACATTTTTGTCGTTATTCGTATCATTACCTGCGAAGTACATGTATTGAGATATATGTTGCGTTGTGAGATACAAGCTGGTATAAAAAAGGTATGCGGTTTTAAGAGTTAATTGCATTTGCGTTTTAATAGATGTAATTGATGAATTAAGTGTAAGTCGTAAGCGTGTTAATGGGTCAACGATATACATCTGTAAATTAACCCAGAGTTTCTTAACAGAATCTTGTTAACCCCCCCCCCTGTGATCGTGCATATGTGTGTGTGTATATATATATATATATATATATATATATATATATATATATATATATATATATATATATATATATATATATATATATCTGTATATATATATATATATATATATGTATATATATATATATATATATATATATATATATATATATATATATATATATATATATATATATATATATATAATGTATGTCCGCCTCCGTAGTGTAATGGTCAGTACGCTCAGCTACCGTTCTGGAGGTCCCGGGTTGGATTCCCAGGGAGGGTCAAATAAATATAAGTGATTTTTTCACTCGTATATTTATTCAATGCTACCCTGAACTAGTACCTGAAGGGGAGGGCTGATCACCTTTCCTTCATGTGTATACCATCAAGGTAACACTGCGTTTATATGACGCAGTGCCCATTGGGGTGCGGATGAGGGTTTGTTAATATTATTATTATGTAAATATATTGACTTGAGCTTTGATCTTTCCGCTTTTACTCCCTCCCGTCCCTCTTCCAGATAGTTTTATAAATTTAATATGTGGAATTTAATTAACGGATCGGTACAAGTTTTGGTAATATATATGCGTATATGCGAATGGCTTTTATTTAATTCTTCTGTTAAATTCACAAAGAAAACAAATTTAAAAAATATATATTTCCTCAACGGAGTGTAGCATGGAGTTGGCAAAAGAAGGATGACGAATTTGTGGAAAAACGATGTTTGATGTATGTTCGAATGATAAAATAAGGAGATAATGCAAAGACCGAGATAAGCATTTTCGATCAAATTGAGAAGGCGAATGTATTTGGAAATAGGATCAGAGCAAGACCGAGGAAAACTTGGGATAATCAAATATTTCAAATACTCGAACGTGGTCAGGTCAGGAGTCGTTATAATTGCTAGGTATCTATGAGGAGATGTATGAACGTGTTTTTGGCTAAGAATGTTTGCAAAGACAGATTGTGTGGCAGTATATTCTCTATACCTACCCTTGCGAAAATAACGTAATGGTTAGTGAGTTAGTTAGATATGAATAAGAAACTTTAGTTTAGTTCAGGCGTGTTTCATCATATCGTTAGAAATATCGCAAAATTGAACGTTGATCGGTCCATAGATTTTTTTGCATTTGTTTATATTGAATAGTAATCATTTCGCCGAATGTATTTTGTATGGATAATTAGGAATTAGAAAGTTATAATAGACGCAGTGTTTTGGGACTCCCCCCACTCGGCTATTGAGATTTGTATTGGAAATTCAAACCTAGGCTATAAATAAAACACACGGCTTATAAGATATCTATCATTATGGTTTAAATGTCATCCTGTCTGGATTTGATTGATGTCTTACATTAGGACGAATTTAACTAAACTGACATCAGAATTTTTAGAATACATATTTGAAATACTTAATCATGCGAAGTTTTCGTCGGTTTTCCTTTGCTTCTATTCCTAATCAATTCATTTTTTGATATATTATTAGATTAAAACCAATATTTTTAGCTTTTCCACTTTATTTTTATTTGACCAGCGACCGGGTTTCGTCGTTACGACATCATCAGACTGGACCATTGACCAGTCTGATGATGTCGATAACGACGAAACCCGGTCGCTGGTCAAATAAAAATAAAGTGGAAAAGCTAAAAAAAATGGTTTTAATCTAATAATATATTAAAATGCAATTCCATCATGAAGTGTCAGTGGATAATATAAATCATTTTTTCAATTTATGTTTCGTTTTTTTTTTAATGTTTTCTTGGCATTTTCTTGCGAATTCAACATATATAATTATAATTCATAACGTTTCGAATGTATCCAAATACTTGTTCACATATCTGGATTTTATCCACTTATCAGTAATTTTTTGACTTCTCAGCATAGATGAAGAACAATATGGAAGTCTGGGTATTTACAGGACTTATGACCTATCAAAGGATGGTTAAATGATCATTTTACACACGTGCAACATTCACCATTCACCGGGATTCGGATCTCACATACTAATATAAGAGTTTCTGCTTAATAAAAAGCTTCTTTACATCTCACCAATAGATGTCTCTAGTGAAGTTCTAGTGATTCATGAACAAGGTTTCTAAATTAGTTCATATATATAGAACTTCCAAGAATTTGAGTAGTGTGGTTGTCAATAATGGGTAGAATTGGTGAATGTTACACGTGTGTAAAGTGATCACTTAAACCAGCCTATGACGGTCGTAAGCCCCGTAAATGCCCAGACTTCCATATTCTTCTTCATCTTTGATGAGATGTCAAAAAATAATATTCACCATTCTACCTATGATTGACAACCACACTACTCAAATTTTAGTACTCCTAGATCTTCATTGTGATCCTAGATCTCATTCTTCTTCGACTGACAAGTCGTGATTATAATGGTGATTTTTTTTACGTGGAGTAAAGTGATCACTTAACCCGCCTTCGATAGATTGTAAGAATTTCTTTTACAAGGGTATTTACCCAGACTTTCATATTCGCTTTTATCTGTGTTGAGATGTCAAAAAATTAAACAAATTTAAAAAAATAACCAAATTTGATGAACGAGATATATTGGATTTTTTAATAGAGTTCGTTAGAGATAAGGTGTCAATTGCTTCTGATTTGACTGTAAAACACAAATCGCTCACTCCTTCAAGAACGTCATAAATAAAAACAAAAAGATTTTTTAGGATAACGTTTTTAATGTTTAAAAATATAATAAAATGTTTTAAAAATAAATATCAAGCCACCTATTGAAATTTTTACTAAGCAAAAGATCTTTTTAGGTAAAACCTGAAGGATTTTTAACCATTTGAAAAATAATAAGAATATTTAAAAAAAAATAATTAAACAATACCTTTTCTTCAAAATGCAAAAACTACACTTTTTGCCCTGTAGCGGGTAAATATTAAGTTGAAAATATGCCTCTTTTGCTGGGATATAGTACATTTTCCGGGCACTCCGAAAACATGCACAACTTAAAATTGACGACTTATTATTTATGACGTTCTTGAAAGGAGTGAGCGATATGTTATTTTTTATTTTTTATACACTTCACATTTATGTTTAATACAATCTCTCTTTGCAATAGCACCATCTTAAAACCTACTCCATTCCCATGTAATGTACACTACACCGTTAGCAAACCAAAGTGCGTGGTGATGAAATGTCTATATGCTAGATGTAAGTCTGCCGGACGTTTCGGCAACAGTCTTATTGTATCACTGTCTTGAGGAACAATGTATACAAACAGTTTGATGAAATATACACCATTAAGTTGTTTTTACATACTCAATACGCGCACAGTAGAAATGACAATTATTTTTAATTAAAGCACAACTCTGCAATTCTATGACATGAGTTTTTTTTTTAAATACAAGTTTTTTTTACACTCTTTACACGGGTTTGATTTAACGCGATGCCAAAAAAAAATATTCATTGAAAAACGCGTAACAATAATTTAGAAATTTCACATCCTTACTTTACCATATTACTATACGCACAGGGAGGCTAGATGAATAATATTTTAACCTCTGATTTTTTAGACGAATATGGTTGGTAAAAGATGCAGAGGACGACTGAAGAAAACTTGGCATGATCAATAAAATATTTTAAATACTTGATTATCCTTCCTGTTCCCAACACAGATAAAATAAATATAAAATTAAGCTAGGAGAAACAAATAATTGTTTTGTAAACCTTGTACATAATGAGCAAGGTATATAATAAATGCAACTCTAAAAAGAAAGGTATGTTGACACACCTTTAAAAAAGAAATAAATGTGTTTTGGTTGTTCTATATATATATATATATATATATATATATATATATATATATATATATATATATATATATATATATATATATATATATATATATATATATATATATATATATATATAAATATATAAATATATATCAAATATATAAATATATATCAAATATATATCAAATCTATATAAATATATAAATCACAAAGTAAGTGCTTCAAATATATATATATATATATATATATTTATATATATATATATATATATATATATATATATATATATATATATATATATATATATATATATATATATATATATATATATATATATATATATATATATATATATATATATATATATAAATATATATATATTTGAAGCACTTACTTTGTGATTTTATAATGAAAATGTACCTTTGTTTTTAAATCACCATCAATATTTTATTATAACTTAATTATACTGTCTACCGGTTAGCTTCGAAACCGGTAGGCATCATAATTTAGTTATAATAAAATATATATAGTGATTTTCAAAAGTATAAATTTAAAAAAAAAAAATTTAAACACCTCTGACTACCTCTGTCTTCGACTTATTCGTGTACAGATTTCTTCTTAGTCTAATATATTAAAAGCTGTCCCACCGCATGCCCAGATCTGATACAGAAGCATCAAGGCTTCCTGACAGATCTGCTCTTGCAAAGCAATTTTTGTTTTGAACTACATAAGTTGCGAAATTTATTGAAAAATTAAAACAATATAAAATTGTATCCCGATTTCACTGATAATTTACATTTAAAGGCTTTCACTATACCTGTCACTGCCAATCTAAATAAATACAACATTTTAAGTCCATCACCAAATTTTCTAGAAATACACCTATTTTCTAGAAATATACATTAGTATTTAATAGGAATAAGTTCAATTAGTCAGCTAGATCCGATTCCGATTAGACGTTGGCCGGTACACAGACGCCCACAATCCCGACCAGCACAGCAGACAGACACGGAACAGTGCGAAGACATTCTTGGTCTAATATTGGTTTAATTTTTGTTTCAGGAACAGAACGTTCGACCGGAAGCCCAATTCACCCTGGGAGTCGCCGGAGAAAGGAGGCTCGCCGCGAGGCTGGAGGAAGCCCGTAGAAGCAGGAGAGCTTGCAGACTATCTGCTGCAGCCCTTGCCCTCCTCTTCTTCCTTCTCACGCTTGTAGCCTGTTCGCTTCTACTTTCCAATGGGAGGGCTCCATTCGGCTCTATGATGTGACCAACCCTGATATATTTTACCATATTCTATAAAAACTAAACATACCTGCATTGATTCTGTACTTTTTGACATAGTGTAAGCATAAAAATAAATATTTTTACAACATTTTGAGTGTGTCCAAATACTTGTTCACAAAATCTGGATTATCTCCAATTACAGGAGTTATTTTCATTTATTTTATTTATTGTACCATAACTGCAGACAGTTGGTAGAATTCCATATTAAATTGTTGGGTAATATATCCAAAATAAAACAAGTTTATGTTGGATTGAATTCTACATTTATTTATGTATATGTTAATACGTGGCGCGTTTCATCTTCTTAGGACATTATCAAACAAGTGTGTATTATCAAACATTATCAAATAAATGTAAAATTCAATCTAACAAAAACTTTTTTTTATTTTGGATATATTACCCAACAAGTTATTTTCATATTATTAAGAGTTTCTGCTCAATAAAAAGCTTCTTTTCATCTCTCTCTAGTAATCATCATCATGTCTCTAGTGAAGTTCTAGTGATTCAAGAACAATGTTTCAAAATTGGTTCATATATATAGAACTTCCAAGAATTTGAGTAGTGTGTCAATAATGGGTAGAATTGGTGAATGTTACACGTATATAAATTGATTACTTAAACCAGCCTATGACGGTCGTCAGCCCCGTAAATGCCCAGACTTCCATATTCTTCTTCATCTTTGATGAGATGTCAAAATAATAAATTAAATATATTTTATGGGATGACTTTTTCACAGGAATTTGTATTCATAATAAACTACATATATTCAAATGACCTTCTCAACATTTTGCTTAATGGTTTCACGCAGTCAACATAAAAGTTTATTCACAACATTTTGAGTGTGTCCAAAATCTTGTCTACAAATCAGGATTGCTTCCCTTAGGAGTTATTTATCAATATGTAAAATAATCCGGGAAGGATCTTGCATACATACAAATAAAAGAGTCTCTGCTAAACGAAGGTATCCCAATCATACCATAGATGGCTCTAGTGAACTAACGTGTATAGTGTCATAACTAACTATCTAACTAACCATCGCGGCGCTTCCCCGCAGGGGTAGGCAGAGAGATTCGAACGCCACACCACTCTGTCTTTGCAAACATTCTTCGCCTTTTCCACATCCATGCATCTCCTCATACATACCCGACGATTTCCCGGCCGCTTTTAAGTATTTGACATACTTGATTATGCCAAGTTTTCCTCGATCTTCCTCTGTTTCTTTTTCCATCTACATTCGCCTCATAAATTTATTTAACCGTTCTTTCTTCACTCATACGTTTCAGATGTCCAAACCATCTCAACACACCTTTCTTAATTTTATCGGTAATGCTTGTCTCAGCCTTGCATTCTTTCCTTGTTTCATCATTCGAGCATCTATCAAACATCGTTTTGCCACACATTCGTCTGAGGGATCGCATTTCGACTGCATTCAGTCTGCTTTCATTCTTTTGCCAACTCCATGCTTCGCTTCCATACATAAGGGTTGGAGAACCGGGACTCCGTTGTGTACTCCGTTGTGTACACGTTAGTGTCGTAAGAATTATAATATATATAATTAGGATTATGATATCAATCATTTAAATATGGAATGATATTGTATATGATAGCAAATCATCCCTAGAAATTTAAAAAAATATGTTTTTTGAATCTTGAAAATATCTGAACGAAATCATTCGAGCTTTTAGTAAGAGTTATCGTTAATTGTTCTAACTAAAAACTAACTAGCTATCCCGCCGCAGGGGTGGGCAGAGAGAGTAGAACGCCACACTACGCCTCTTCAACATTCATGCATCTTCTCGTACATACCGACGATTATTCCGACTACTGCCGGTCAGTGCTTGAAAGTGATCAGGACCGTTTACAAGCGAAAACTGTTTAACGCACTTTATACAAACATTTATATAACCACAAGATCAAAAGCATAAAAACCAAAAAAACAAAATCAAACATTTACCGAGTTTGGTCAAAGGAACTTTGAGTGTCTTTGGAAACATACTTCACCTCTTCCACATTCATACAACTCCTCATACACACTTGGTCGAATAATCAATTTGTTCTTTTCGTTAACACAGGATGGCAACACAGGTGAAGACAATCATTTTAGTTTTTAAGAAAATATTTGATATAAGAAAGGAATGTAAGGCTGAACGAGGAATAATTGAAAAGATTAGGAAGAGTTCTTTGCGGTGTTATGGACATGTGGAGCGAATGGATAGCGAGAGAATGACTAAGAAAATATATGTGGCGAATGTGAGAGGGAAAACAGAACGTGGACGACCGAAAAAGACTTGGCACGATCAGATCAATCAGAACCTAAAATCTGGCGGTGTCAAAAGTCTGCGTAATCGGAGGGCATGTATGACTAGATGTATGGATGTGAAGGAGGCGAGGAGTGTATGTCAGGACAGAAGAGTGTGGCGTTCCATCCTCTCTGCCTACCCCTGCGGGGAAACGGCGTGATGGTAGTAGTATTTATTTTATTTTATTTTATTTTATTTTATTTTAAACTTCATGTACAGAAAATAAAAAGTACATTGGCGGGCTTATTGCTAAAAAGCAATATCTTCCAACCGACCAAAGACGGACTAGTGATATTGATCAAAACGTTTGATACCATATATAGCCGTTTGCAATCAGTGGGCAGATAGTACTTGAACATTTAAAAAAACATAAATTACAAATTGACATTTAAAAAGAAACATAAATTAACAAAAGACGATAATGAGGAGGGCAAAGGAAGAAGGGAGAATAGGGAAGGAGGTAGAGGGAGGAGGTTTGATCGACAGTTAGGATTCTAATGACAGATAGTAATGTCTCAGACGTTTTTAAAAGTTAATACATATTATTGTCTGATGTAATAGATTTTATCAAAAAACTAAAAAACAATTAATTAACAATTAGACAAAAAAGTATTCTAGGATTCTAAAGATAAATAGGTAGAATTCGGTAGCAAGTTTAAGAAAGAGAGGAGGGGTCAGGGGAGGAGGAGATGGACAGTTAGGGTTCTAAGGTAAGATAATGATGTTTCAGGCGTTTTTTGAAGATTAAGATAGAAGGTGCATTTTTTACATGTAGAGGTAGTTCATTCCAGAGTCTAGCCGCTTGGACAGTAAAGGAATTACTGAGGAATGCTGTGTTGTGGCAAGGAATGGAGAGTGTTCTCTCTTGGGAAGAGCGAAGCGATAGACCATGATCAGAAAGGTAAACGAAGTTTTCTACAAGATAAATTGGTGCACTGGGGTCGTGAAGAATGTTGTATAATAGGGCAAGAGATTGTGAATTTATGCGTTGATTAAAATGAAGCCATTTTAATTCAGTGCGACAGGGTGAAACATGGTCATATTTCCTTAAGTTAAAAATAAAGCGAATACTATGATTCTGAAGACGCTCCAGACGATTAATAAGTTCCGTGCTAGCGTTAAGGTAACATATATTAGCATAACACAGAGAAGATAGGAGGACAGATTGTGACAGATTTATTTTAGCAGTGGGCGGAAGAAAATTTTGTAACCTTTTTAATGAGTGGAGAGTGCGGTAAAATTTTTTACTAACTTCAGTTATCTGTTCATTCCAGCTTAAGTGTTGGTCCATTAAGACACCAAGGTTTTTTACAGTTTTCGTAAAAGGAATTGGAGATTTGTTAATTACTAAAGGTGATAAAGTAGTTAAGTTTAGAAGGGAAATTTGTCTACGACTACCTATAACAATGGCTTGAGATTTTTTTGGGTTGATCAGTAAACCATTATCTTTGGACCAACAAGAGATTGAATAGAGATTAGAGTTTAACGTTTTTATAGTATTGTCAACATTTTTGGCATCAGTGTGAAGATAAATTTGAAGGTCGTCGGCGTAGAGATGATAAGAACAACTCAAGTGGGTAGATATGGTGTTTATGAAGATTGAGAAGAGGAGTGGAGAAATAACGCTACCCTGAGGTACCCCTGTGCTTAACCAATTAAACTCTGATGATTTATCTGGCAGAATAACACTTTGGCTTCTCCCATTTAAAAAAGCTGAATACCATTGTATAACTGAATGTGAGAAATTGAGGGAGCTTAGTCGGGCGAGAAGTATATCAAAATCCACAGAATTGAATGCACTGCTAAAATCTAGGAGAGCCAGGACAGTAAGTTGTCTATCATTCATAGCGCGTCTAATATCATCGGTAATTTTGGTTAAAACCGTCGTTGTGCTATGGGCTGAGCGGAAACCTGATTGATATGGGTCGAATAGTTTATTACTATTTAAGTAGCTATTGGTTTGATTAAAAACTACCCTTTCGATAATTTTGGAGAGGGTTGGTAGAATGGAAATCGGCCTAAAGTCTGTGAGTTGTGTGGGTGAAGGTATTTTAGGGAGTGGGATTATGTTAGCAATTTTCCATTTTGCAGGAAAAGAATGTGAAGTAAGTGAGTAGTTGATAATATGAGAGATGATTGGCCCAATGGAGTAAAAAATGAGATTAATCATGGATAAATTAATTCCATCGTATCCACTGGAGTTGGACTTTATAGAAAGGAGAATTTTTTTAATTTCCGCTTCAGTGACAATATTAAATGAAAGAGGTTGGCAGTTGGGCTGAGGGAGAGATTTGATGTGTGATATTGTATTTGATTTGATTGCGCTATCAAGTAGAATGGGAGGTTTGGAAAAATGACTATTTAGGGCATTTAAGTCAATTGAAATATCTACAGCATCTTTAGGTTTTGCAAACCCTTGAGTCTTGAGAAACTTCCAAGAGTCCTTAGGGCTAGCCTGGACCAAAGACTCGTAAAAGAACCTACGTTTAGCATTACGACACTTCTGATTGCATTTGTTTCTTAGAGACCTGTAATTTTCCCAGGTAGCGGTTCCAGGGTGGTTCTTCGCTTTATTGAAAGCTTTATCTCTCTTGCACATTAGATGAGCTATATCCGCCGTAAACCACGGAGTAGGTGAGTGCTTGGTATTAATTTTCTTCATCGGCGCATGCCGATCGTAGAGAGAAATTATTTCTTGATTGAGAAAGTCAACTTTAGAGTCTATATCAGCCATGGTGAATAGATCATCCCAATTGATACAATTGGCATCAGTAACAAGTCTGTTGATGTCCATGTTACGAAAATTCCTCCTGAAAATCACCTTTTTTTGTTTTTTTACAGGCAATAAGTTATAGGAAACGAAAATGAGATCATGTCTAGAGAAACCGCCAGCAGTAAGTTGACCATGGGAATTGACCCTATTTGGTTGAGATGTTAGTATTAGGTCTAACAGTGACTTGTTAGAGTTACTGTAGTGAGTGGGATTGAGAGTTAGGCAAGATAGATTAAAAGATTCTATAATGTGTTTTAGTCTGTTAGCTCTAAGGGTGGGGTTGATTAGGCAAGTATTAAAATCTCCCATTATGATAGAGTGTTCAAAAGCGGGAATCAGGTCTGCTAGGGTGGTTTCGAAGGAGTCGAAGTAATTAATAGTAGGGGGACAATATACTACACCCAGTAAGAGTTTGTTAAATTTGCACTGTACTTCTAGGAAAATATGTTCAGTATTTTGAGAGGAACTTTGTGATTGGGAGTAGATAGAAAATGTAATATCTGTGCGTAGATATATAGCCACTCCCCCACCTCTTTTCTCTATTCTGTAGTAGTAGTAGTAGTAGTTATCTTAAAAGAATAACCCACAAAACCTGTACTTTTAGGGGATTGTCTGCAGGTAGGATAGTAAGGATAGGGAAGGTAAATGTGAAAAATACATCAGAAACACCCAGACCAATTGAAAATAAATATTTTGAAAATAAACACTTGGCGGGAATCGATCCCGCGACGCCAGTTTCGCAGTCAAGCGTCCACATAACTACGCCACAGCATCAGTCATAAAACCCGGTATAAAACGACTAATTAAGCTGATTATACAAAATGTAATATTTCGAAATAATTCCTCATTAGTTGCTACTGGAGTGAAGTAACTGAAAATTGCAGTATTAAAAATGTCAAGGCTATGTCAATTTTTTTTTATTTACAAATTTTATTCATTAAAAGGAAAATAAATAAATGCAATATTGATTTTGAAAGTGAGAAATTTAATTATAAAATGCTAACAAAGAAACGTACTGTCTTCAATGATATTGAAATGTATTCGCGAAGACCAAACAAGACATTGGCCACCTTATTATAAGGTCAAGAATTTCATCCACAGCATTTATATTTTATTACAAATAGAGGACATGACTGGTTTAAGTGATCACTGTACTCTATTCCTATCCGCACCCAGATATGCATAGAATTTTCCAAAATATTGAGAATATTAATTACACCAGATGTCAAGCAGCATGAGCAATGTTAAGTATTGCGTGATTTTTGTTACTGTCAACAGATGGCGCTGCCATAAGATAAAAATAAATTGAAAAAAAATTGTTTCGCAATAGGGGGGAATCAAACCCGCGACGCCAATTATGCAGTCTAGCGTCTACCCAACTACGCCTAAGCGTCTGTCTTTTAGATTATGGAGTTATCAACAGTTGGAGTGTGGAGTTTTATAAAGTAGTAAATGAACATGGTCCCTCATTAGTGTACATGACCTCTTAAAAGCGAAAAGCCTCTATTATAATATAACGTTATAAAATAACTGGTTTTACAGTCCTTGGGCTTCTTATGTAACGCCATCGTGATAGAAGCCATGGTATTAATCACCACGACTGGCGCCAAGAGTGTCATCCGCGCCGGCTTCTCTATGACCTCCCATGTCCTTACATACACCATCGAGAACCCATTATTCTTAATGTCCTTGATATTTCCACGATATCACAAATTTAATGGTTCAACATTTTTATGTGACTAAAACCATCATCTATCAATTTTATGGGTGCGTTTGTTTACGTTCGGGCAGTCTGAATTTTTTCGTTATATGGCGTAGGATTGTTGATTTATTGTCTTCTGATTTCTAAACGTTATTTAATCATCATTTTATTATTTTTTTTATATTTAGATTGGCAGTGACAGGTATATTGAAAGCTTTTAAATGTAAATTCATTATAAAATCGGGATACAATTTTATGTTGTTTCACATTTTCAATAAATTCCGAAAAAAAATTGCTTTGCAACAGCAGATCTGTCAGGAAGCCTAGATGCTTCTGTATCAGATCTGGGCATGCGGTGGGACAGCTTTCAATATTAACATCAACGATATGATAATAGCAGTTTATTAATTATGTAATAAAAAATAACTAAAAGATTTTTTTTTAAATATTGTAATGATATGTAACAGCAGATGCATGCATGTAAAAGAGGCGAATAATATTTGCAAAAACAGATTGGTATGGCGTTCTATTCTCTCTGACCACCCCCTCCGAAGGCGGCGTGATTGTTAGTTAGTTAGTTTTTAGTTTATATTTATTTAAAATTACACTAAAGGTACAAAAGAAGCACAAGAATAATCGCCTTGCCTTCGTGGAGTTAACAATCAAGATAACACTGCATCGGTACGATTCAGTGCCGTATGCACCATTGGGGGCGGATAAAGATAGCAACAGTAGCAGTAACAGATGTATTTGTAATAACAGAGTTCGTTTTTTTTGTTGTTTTATATTTACCAACGGTACTTAAGGCTTTGCTCGCAAACCTAGAATTCAGTAAGCGACTAGCTGCGCGAGAAGTCACACGCTTATTTACACCCATTTTTTTAAAAATATGTATTGGAAATTGTTTGTTTTGAAAAAAAAATCATATATTTTTTTAACTCCCCACCTTTCAATAACTCTTTTCTTTTCAAAACCATATATTCATTCCGAATTAATTTTTAATTTTTTTATACAAAAACGTGGTTTTATCTAAAAAAAAGTCAAATGTTACCTGGGTTTAAAAAAAATTAAAATGCGATTTATCGTATACTGGGCCTTAAATAGTACTAAGATCGGTGTCGATCGGTATTTCTCGAAAATAATTGATAATTCTACACGTATCTTTCTTTGGCGACGATTCCCATTACACAGAATTGTCACCTCATTACGCATTCCGTTAGGTGAAGCCATCTGAAGCCCTGGGTCCAAAATTAAGTATTATCATCACATTTTCTTGGTGTATTTAAAAAATCACACAACACACTGAACCTTGCACGTGTGGGAGGAGAGAATCACTGATAAATAAAATGGACATTAGCATAACAATCGGTGACAGACAGCGTTATAGGTTGTTTTTACTTCATATTGGACGTTTTAAAAGCAAATAGCATGCCTCATAAAACAAATGATACGTTTAAAAAACAAATTGAAAGATAAACAAAACAAATTGGACGTTTAACAAAAACAAAATGGACGTTAACAAATCAAATTACACATTTTACAAAACAAATTGAGCGCCTTATAAATCAAATTAAATGTTTAAGAAATCAAATTGGACGTTTGACAAAACAAATTAGACGTTTAACAAATCAAAATGGACGTTTAATTTTTATTATTTTGTTTTCTTTTTTAAGTTGCATTTATTTAAATATATTTAGTATTACATATACCGTTAGTGTAAATAACTACCCACATCTTTTCTAGCAAGTGCGTTAGTCGTCAAGTTGGCAAGCCTGCGCGGCGCGCTGTCATAGTCTGTGCGCGCGATGTATACTCAACTTTTGAGACAAGATTTTCAATACTCTTTGAATCACAAGTACTACTTTGAATGTATTTTTAAAAATTGTACCTTTTTTATAAAATACAATATAACGTCCAATTTGATTTGTTACACGTTCAATTTGGACGTGATAAACCTATGTATTAATAATTTGCTTTTACTGCTGTTTAAAGTTAGTAGTTACCTGAATTTTTACTGAGTAAATACCAGTTTTTCTAAAATCTATTGTGACACGTGTTTCAATGCAAAAATGGATAGATATTAACCACTGATGACTGCCGATTCAATTAATGAAATTATTTACATAGGATTTATAAGTGTTGTACGTGATTGACCCCAAATATCAGGTTTACATGTTACCTTAAGTAACATTAGTTCAAGGAAGCGGATATCCTTGCTGATAAAACGTTAGCTAATTTTGTCACATGTGCGATATAATCGGTCACATTCTGCTGATGTAACGTTGCTAATTGGTTATGATAAGATGATGAAAATTTGTGTCAATATACTTAAATAATTATTTATAATATTTTTTTCGATCACACAGGATTATAAATTTTAACTGTTAAGTAATATCATCATGGCGCTTCTACATAGGCCCAGGCAGAGGGAATATAACACTTCACCTCTTCCACATTCATGCATCTCCTCATACATGCGCGCCGATTATTCTGGCTGCCTGACCTGTCCTTTTTCAATTATTTGAATCACGTGATCTTGTCAAGTTTACCTAGGTTTCTTGTGCTTCTATTACCAGCCAGATTCGTCCCATAAATTTGTTTTACCCTTCTTTCTTCACTCATTCAATGTTCAATCCGCCAACACACCTTTCTCAATTTTAACGATACTGCTAATCCTCAATTTTTCCTTTTTTTCCACCATTCGAAAATCTCTGCCTAACCCTGTGGGAAGCGGCATAATAGTCAATTAGTAAAATTATTATTATTTTTATTATTAATATTTATTCTTGCTTATTATACTGGATGTTTCGTTGTCTCTATAAAACTGGGCAGTGTAACTTAAGGGGGTACTGCAAACACACAATTCAGTAAGCAGCCGGCTGCATTGGAAGCCATACGTGTTTATCTTTATTGAAAAAAAAATTAACACTTTACTTTTAATAACTCTTTTCATTTCAAAACCATGTGTTTATAGAGAAGAAAACCTATTTTTTCAATAGAAAAACGGTCTTTTCAGCAAAAAAATCGATTACGTTAAATGTTACCTGGGTTTAAAGAAAATTATTTTACGGGCTATCGATTATCCCACCTTATGGTTTTGTCGAGGTTTTTACAGCAAGTGCTAAAGTCATTCGAAGATTGTACCTCTAACGCTTGACGAGATCAGGCAGCGAACCATGAAGCATTCCACCAAAAATATTGCGTAACACCAATCATAATCTACATTTGGATAGTATGTTTATGTAGCCCACCTATCTCTTGCAATATCAATCAAAAATATTTAAATAGCCCACCTTTCTCATGAAATAATAGAGAAACTAGTTCAAAATAGCCCATCTTTATCGAGACAAGTTTATATTTAAATGAATATGTAACATAATTGCGTAAAATTTTAACCTAAGAGTCAAGTTTTTTGTGAAAAAAGATTATACAAAAAATAATAAAAAAGCAACTAAGAATTTGGATAAACGTAGATATTAATTTTTTATTTATATCTCAGCACATATTAAGAATTTATTGAGGTGAGAATATAAAGTCTGGTCATTTACAAAACTTACGACCTGTCATCGATTGCTTTGGATCATCATTTATATTTACCATTCTACCCATGACTGACAAACATATTGCCCATATTTTAATGTTTTAAGCTGCTGAATCATTTCACATTGACTAGTACAAGGTTCAAGGCTGCCATCTATGGTTGAAACTTATAAGTTAAGTAATCATAGCAAAGACTGCAGGAGCGTGTGATATATTTTTTCTGAACACGATTGAAATCATTGTTATTTTTTTCAAAGTTTCTTCTGTCATCTTCGAAATTTTCATAATCTAACTTAATATACAGGCTAAAAAATGATTACGAAATCTACAGAGGGTGAATTCCAGTGTTTATGAAGAAAATTTCCACACATTAAGTTGGTACATATTGGTACTACTAATCTGAATATTGTCTGCAAATGATAAAGTATTGTTTTTAAAAATGTGTTAGTAATATTATATTAATAGTATTAAATGTTTTATGTAAAATAATTGCACTGCCACAAACTTAGTACCTAATTATAGTACTTAAAAAATGTATTTGTACCTATTTGAAATATTAATAATTATGTCTTTCTCATATAATAAAATATCAATAATTTACAATTTTATTTATTTATTTTATTTCGTATTTTTGACACAGTTTAAGAATTCTCACGCAAGGTCCCTGGCCAATATGGATAGGATAATAAAAAAAAGATATAATTCAAATGTAACATTGTTTTAGAATCACAATAAATATTTTATTATAACTTAATTATAATGTCTACCGGTTTCGAAACTAACCGCTTCTTTATCAATGCTGATTTATACGTATCAATAAGTATTAATTAGTCATGATTAATAAGTCAATAACAAGAGATAAAAAAGCGGTTAGCTTCGAAACCGGTAGACATTATAATTAAGTTATAATAAAATATTTACAGTGATTTTCAAACAAAGATAAATTTAAATCACACAATGGTAAATCACAAAGTGCTTCAAAAATAAATGATGTAAAAAATCGAGATTCGACTAATAAATAGTAACTGTTACTTTTTCGGTTATACTATTTAGATGGTAATCGTTGCTTTTTATCGGTTTATATTACTTAACAGCATAAGTTTTTCATATCAAATTGTCAAATATATTAGAAGCAACAGGTAAGTAATATGCAATTTATTTTGTGCACTAAACAGCGTGGTGATTGAATCCATATACCTCTTTCATTTTGTCATTGAATCAATTTAGAAGTTTTCAAAGAAATCGATTTCGATCAGTCTTGTCTATTAAAAATATATTTATTTTTAATTTAACTTCTACTCGGTAAATACTACTATTTCTTAAAATATTTTGTGAAACGTGTCTCGATACATTGTGTTACAATAGATTTTAAGATATAGTGGTATTTACGAAGTAAAACTTAAAATAAAAATAAATAGATTACCTCAGACTGACTGCCAAGTCAATAGATGAAAATATATTGTTTTTAATCTGAAAATATGGATGGAACAATGATACACTAAAGACTAATGACGCAACAGATTGATCAGATCTTGGTATTTTATATTTAAATAATATTATAGTTATTTATTTATTGATTTGGTGTTTAATTTGTGGAATTCCATTTTAATTTATGTTTTAATTGTTAAACCAAGTTTCGCCAAGTTATGGCATTTTCAAGCGAATGTGAAGATTAAGAATGTCAAGATATAAGGACCGTCAGTCCATTCAATCTTCACATTCGTTTGCAAAATCCATAACTAGGCAAAACAATTGTCACAATATTTTTTTCTGTGTTTTTTAATAATAAAATACAACTAAGTAGACTCAAAAAAATCTGTGTTATTGTGTAATAAACACATTTAAAAAAATAAACAAACGAAAATATTATAGTTGACCACTTTTGCAGAATGCACTTATAATTGTGTCAAAAATTATGTTAGAGACCATCCAATATTTAATTAAGTTTTTACATATTTATTTTTTTTATTTTATATATATTTTTGTATATTTGAAAATGATATTTTTTTGCAATTTTTGTAATGTATTTTTTTTTAATATAAATCACAAAGTTAATTGTATATATTGATTTGTACCCTTTTTGACATACCTACTGATTTCTATTGAGATTTCAATGAAAATTTAAATCTGGATAATAATAATTTATTTACAATATATCTACGGGGTAGTCAGGTATCACCCAAAATTGGGTGCTTTGCCAATAAATTTAAAAAAAAATATCCACGGGGTAGAGAAATAGCAGCCCTTAAAAGTTACTATGATATGTATCTTTATTTTATCTTAATAAGCATAAGTGACCCTTTCATATGTGTACCTACCTAATAGAATAATTGTATCTAATAAGTTGGCAAATAAATCTTTGCAGATTTCACCGATAGATGGTTTTAGTCCTTAATGCAGTGGTTACCGCGTTCGACTACCCTTCTGAAGGTCTCCAGTTCGATTCTCAATGAACTGGAGACCTTTAAATTTTGAGTGTGCCCAAATACCTGTTCAGAAATCTGGATTATCTCCATATATAGGAGTATTTTTCAAATTATTTTTTGACATCTCATCGCAAATTAAGAAGAATATGGAAGTCTGAGCATTTACGGGGATGGAATTGTTTCATATATATAGAACTTCCAAGAATTTGAGAAGTGTGGTTGTCGATAATGGGTAGAATTGGTGAATGTTACACGTATGTAAAGTGATCACTTAAACCAGCCTATAACGGTCGTCAGCCCCGTAAATGCCCAGACTTCCATATTCTTCTTCATCTTTGATGAGATGTCAAAA
This sequence comes from Brachycentrus maculatus, assembly GCF_059751285.1. Lineage (NCBI taxonomy): Eukaryota > Metazoa > Arthropoda > Insecta > Trichoptera > Brachycentridae > Brachycentrus > Brachycentrus maculatus. The sequence continues at coordinate 1,077,012 of NW_028281169.1, read as the reverse complement.
AATAATATCTTATATTAATTTGGACTGGTACCTGAAACGAAAGACTGATTACCTTGTCTTCGTGTAATTAACAATCTACTTAATGTTGCATCAATTACTATTTGTTGTGTAAGAAAACCTTTTAGATATACTAAACATAACTCACAAATATGACCGAAATAGGAGTTACTTAAGACAGGTCGTAAGCGCTGTAAATGACCAGATATATTATTGCTTCATCTATGTTGTGATAATCAATTTAAAAATCTTGATATTAATTAACTCCGAAGCGGAGACGATCCCAGAATTTGTGAACAAAGATATACACTCAAAATAGTAAGAAAAAATGTCATATACCATAAAACTTGATTTTTCAGGAGATCGTTTTTAAAGTTTAAGAATTTACTGAAATGTTTTAAAAATAAATATCAAGCCACTTATTAAACTTTTTACTGTGCAACAAATCTTTTTAAGTACAACCTGAATGTTTTTTCTCCAATTGAAAAATATTTAGTATATTTAAAAAAATAATTAAAATATACATTTTCTTCAAAATGCAAAAACAACAATTTCTGCCCTGTAGCGGGTAAATATTGAGTTAAAAAAATGCCGTTTTTGCTGGGATATAGTACATTTTCTGGGCATTCCGAAACATGCACAACTGAAAATTGACGCTTATTGATTTATGACGTTGTTGAAAGGAGTGAGCGATATGTTTATAAACTCGTTTATATATTTAAGTTTGATTATGTTAATATTTTTAAGTGTACAATAAATCTCAATCTCACTTAATAATTTCCTAGTCTCCTAAGAAAAATATCAATAAAATGTGTAAATTTTGTAAAAAAAAAACAACATAATCATGTAATAAATACTTGATAAAATATCGTCTGAATAAAATTTATGTTTTTAAATACAAGTTTGTTTTCATTATAAATAATAACATGGTAATGTCACGTTGTATTGTAATACAAATACACATATTATTTTTTGACATCTCAACATAGATGAAGAAGAAGAATATGGAAGTCTGAACATTAACGCGGCTTTCATCCGTCAAAGGCTGGTTTAATTGAACATTTTACTCACGTGAAACATTCACTAATTCTACCCATGATTGACAACCACAATACTCAAATTCTTGGATGTTTTATACATATATATATATATATATATATATATATATATATATATATATATATATATATATATATATATATATATATATATATATATATATATATATATATATATATATATATATATATATATATATATATATATATATATATATATATATATATATATATATATATATATATATATATATATATATATATATATATATATATATATATATATATATATATATATATATATATATATATATATATATATATATATTTCGTCCGCCTCCGTAGTGTAATGGTCAGCACGCTCGGCTACCGTTCTGGAGGTCCCGGGTTCGATTACCAGGAGGGGTCAAATAAATATAAATGATTTTATCACTGTAATATTTATTCAATATTACCCTGGACTAGTACCAGAAGCGGGAGCTGATCACCTTTCCTTCATGTGTAAACGATCACTGCGTTTATATGAAGCAGTGCCCTATGCACCATTGGGGTGCTGATAAGGGTGTTATTATTATTATTATTTTATATGTATTAATATGAACGGGTTTTTAAGAACTAGGTGTTGACGAACGACTCATGTGTAAATACAGCTACTGAAAACACGAGTTAACCTCTAGCGCCAGCTATGTGACCTCTAGTAGATACCTAATATATACCAGCAATAAATTAATGAAGACGTTCTCCATTAAACTGGTTATTTTGATGAGGTGATAATCACCTTAAAATACAAAAATATTCTAAACGAGAGTTAGAATGACGCATTTGCCAGGAGATTCTTTGGATGTTGAGTCGTTTATACCATGAGTGGTCTTGAGATCTTTAAGCATTGGCGACGATTATTTTCGGGTATAAAATTTATTGTGATTATACCTATGGAATGTTCTTTATCTAGTTTTCTCCGTTCATATTGACTCATTTACATTTATTTGAATAAATTAAAATTCATATTGCTAGATTACAAATATTATTAAAATATAACTAACTATGTGTGCAAGGAAAGTGACTTATTGATGAATGTATACTACTGTATGTAATGTAACTACTACAGTATGGCATTATTGCATGGGGAGGCTCATACAACAACATACTGAACTCAGTGAAAATAGTACAGAAAACCATAATTAAAGTCATCTTGAAAAAAAAAACATATTTCCAGCAAAATTATTATTTAAAAAATTTCAAGTCCCAAATATAGAATCCATTTATAAAAAACCGCAGTTTTTCAAATACTAAAGGGTGACAACTATTTAAATTTAACAAAGAATTTATCATCGAGATTCTCAAACGATTTTTCTATTCCAAAATGCAACACCAAGCAATTTCAGCAAAACTTCAAATATTTGGCAATCAAACATTTCAATAAACTCCCTAAAGAAATAAAAAAAATAGATGATATAAAAATCCTCAAGAAAAAAATTAAAGCTCTATACATTTAAATCTTTAAAAAAATATATTAAAAAAACTATTATATCTTTTATTATATAACATTAAACCACGAGTGTAAGTCCCTTTCCAAGCACAAGAGCACAGACTCTTTTATGGAGAGGCACAGCGAATCGAAATATAAAAGTTCTACATATGTATAAATGATTCAAATGTTATCATGTTATAAATAAAAATGTAAATATATTAAATGAATAAAAAAAATTAAAAAAAATGTTAGCAAATCCAAGATTATGGTTTTTGAAAGAGAAGAATGCAGATCTGAATGTGAAATATTGGTAAACGGAGAGATTCTGGAACAGGTAGATGATTTCGTGTATTTGGGTAGTATGTTTCCTAGGGATGGAAAGATTGATCAAGATATAGAAAGGAGAGTGAATGCTGGGAACAAAGTGAACGGTGCACTGAAATCAGTTATGGCAAATAAAAACCTATCAGCGGAAGCTAAACTGGCAGTGCACAACGGAGTCCTGGTTCCAACTCTAATGTATGGAAGTGAAACATGGAGTTGGCAAAAGAAGGATGAAAGTAGACTGAATGCAGTCGAAATGCGATCGCTCAGACGAATGTGTGGCAAAACGATGTTTGATAGATGTTCGAATGATGAAATAAGGAAAGAATGTAAGGCTGAGATAAGCATTATCGACAAAATTAAGAAAGGTGTGTTGAGATGGTTTAGACATGTGGAGCGTATGAGTGAAGAAAGAACGGTTAAACAAATTTATGAGGCGAATGTAGTTGGAAAAAGAAGCAGAGGACGACCGAGGAAAACTTGGCACAATCAGGTATGTCAAATACTTGAAAGCGGCCGGGTCAGGAGTCGTAATAATCGTCGGGTATGTATGAGGAGATGCATGAATGTAGAAGAGGCAAAGAATGTTTGCAAAGTGATACATTTTGCAATTTGTGATAAATTTTTCATTGTTTGATATATCTAATTGGATTAGAATGACTTTAGATTTGCATTGAATTTGCATCAAATACTTATTCTAGTATTTTATCTGCATGGTTTGATCAATTTAACAATGCTTAAGTTTGGATCAATGATCTAACCTTCAGTATAAACGTGTGTCGTTAGCCTAAAAAGATTTTTAATTTTTTTTATATACATCAAATATTTCGAAACGCATCGTAAATCGTAGTTTTGCAAAAAAATCGATGGTTAAGATAATTTGATTGTTGGTCAACTACATGTTGAGTTTATACAGGATGGTGCAAAATTAATGACCCTATTCTGATAGATAGTATAAATTTGGCAAATGGCGTCATACGTCAATCATATTTGACGTATTGTGAGTGGTTATATACTATTATTAAATATTTTGTATAAAAAAAAGACTAACCACAAAGTAAACGCTTTAAATATTAATAATATTAAGAATATTTTAACTAACCATCACGCCGCTTCCCCGCAGGGGTAGGCAGAGAGAATAGAGCGCAACACCACTCTGTCCTTGCAAACATTCTTCGCCTCTTCCACGTTAATGCATCTCCTCATACATACCCACCGATTGTTAGGACTCCTAACCTGACCACTTTCAAGTATTTGGCATACCTGATCGTGCCATGTTTTTCTCGGTCTTCCTCTGCTTCTTTTCCCACTGACATTCGCCTAATAAATTTGTTTTACCGTTCTTTCCTCACTCATTCGTTCCACATGTCCAAACCATCTCAACACACCTTTCTTAATTTTATCGATAATGCTTTTCTCAACTTTGCATTCCTTCCTTATTTCACTATTCGCACATCTATCATACATCGTTTTGTCGCACATTCTTCTGAGAGATCGCATTTCGACTGCATTCAGTCTACTTTCATCCTTCTTTTGCCAACTCCATGTTTCACTTCCATACATTAGAGTTGGAACCAGGACTCCGTTGTGCACTGCCAGTTTAGCTTTTTAGTTTTCTAAAAAATTATAAAATATTTGGTTTTGATTTTAGTGATCAACTTTATTAATTTATTATTTACTTAACACATTCCCTAGGATTTTTAAGAAATATAAACTTTATATGCTGTAAATCCTTGATAGGCAAGAAGAATTTTCTTAGGTACCTAGTAAATATATTTTTTTTTATTATTTAAAAATGATGCGGAATGGATCGTTACACGATTCACAATATGTAGATTTAAACAAATCATGGTTACCAGAACAGGTTTTATATAAAATATTTGTAAAAATGGTTAAATTTTGACTGGTTAGTCAGTCATCAGCGGTTAAAATTCGATCAATTAGAGCATCGTGATCAGTCACTGGTATTTCGTCGAAAATTTGTTGCCGGAACGATACTGCTATGGTTGTTCCTTTTGGCGATTCTGGAGTCTTCGGCAAACTGCGAAGTTTGGAGAGAAACCCATCGTAATATCCTTTTCCATAACCCAGGCGATGGCCGGCAAGGGTGAACGCTACACCAGGACAAACCACGAGGTCTACACCACCTGGAAAAACATAATACATTGTCACCCAAAAATGCCAGCCAAGTTAAAGGAAAAGTCTACCATACAATTGTCATACCCGCACTCTTCTATTAGTCCGAATGCTGGACTATATGCAACACCTACTCTAGATAACAAGAAACTACTGAAATATGGTCAGCTGGAGTGTCTTTTGGAAAAAAAATAAAGAGCTCACACATTCGTGAAAGTCTGGGTGCAATAAATATAAAACCCTTATCCTCACCCAATGGTGCATAAGGCACTGCGTCATATAGACGCAGTGGTATCTTGATCGTTTACACATGAAGGAGAGGTGATCAGCCCTCCGCTTCAGGTACCAGTCCAGCGTAATATTGAATAAAATATTACAGTGAAAACAATCACTTATATTTATTTTACCCCCCTTGAGAATCGAACCGGGACCTCCAGAACGGTAGCCGAGTATGCTGACCATTACACTACGGAGGCGGACCGGTGCAATAGGCATCAATAGTTATTTAGAGGAAAGGCAATTGAGATGGTATGGGGATATACGAAGCTGAGAATCTGAGCATATTGTAAACCAGGCAATCGATGGATCTTCCTCGAAAGACATAGAGGAAGACCCAAGAATTCATGGATGCTGCAGAAAAAAGATGATTCGAAGGCATGACCTAGGTAACGTTACCAATGACAAAAGGACCTATAACCTGGGGACGAGAAGAGCTGACCCCAACAGCCTACAAAGGCGATAAGTTGGGATGGAGCCTGGAAAAGATTTGTGTAAAGTGATCACTTAACCAGCCTATGACAAAGGTCATAAGACCTGTCATATTACCTGTCGTATTACCTGTTATGACAAAGGTCATAAGACCCAGACTTTCATATTCTTCTTCATCCATGTTGAAATGTAAAAAATGTACGAATACTTTTTTTTACAAAGTGTAAAATCGTACAATGGCTGGCCAAGGTTGGAAAGGTGAGATCAATAGATCACTAAGACAGTGTTTACATGGTGTAGAATGAATGAAGAACGGTCAAGATCGGAGATACGAAATGATGGGCGGATGTCGTTCTGCTACAAAACAATAGATTCCATTACAAGAAATTAACCTTACACAATTTAAAGATTGGTACTCTCAGTTGCGATTAGTTCACGTTAGCAAATTTGATAAACAAATCATTGTTTGAGTATTTTAACAACGCTTACTGATTTCCGGCCTTTCATCTAGAATCTAGACTGAAATATACATTTCTGACATCTCAACACAGATGAAGAATAATATGTAAGTCACAATTTTTCTTCAAGAAATCGATAACTAGTGTATTTTTTTTAATTATTTTTATTATTTGGGTTGCTACTAAGCAACATATGTAAAACAACGCATTAAAAGATATATTATACATTGAACAAGCCAATTATATTAGGGGGTTGAATTAATTCTCGCCGTTTTTTGTAGTATTTTGAATTGAAAATATTATTTTTTTTAAAAGTAAGAATTTATTAAAAGTATTGCCCTTCTTTCTCGACTACTTTGGCCCATCTTTCAGGAAGAAGTCATATTCCCCTATAAAAGAAAACCTTGTCTTTTGAGACAATCAAATTTTCAACCCATAACTCGACTTCTCGATAACTTTTGAAAATTTCTCCCAATAATCCATGCTGCATGGACCGAAACAGATGATAATCGGATGGTGCGACGTCAGGGGAGTAGGGCGGGTGTGACAGAATCTCCCAGCCAAAGGATTTTATCTGTTCTTTTACCACTTTGGCAACATGCGGGCGCGCGTTGTCGAGCAGAATGAGAATCGACTCGTGCCTGGCTGCGTATTCTGGACGTTTTTCTTCAATTGCTGTTTTCAGTTTGATCATTTGCTGCTTGTAAACCTCTGCTGTGACTGTTGGCCTGCTTTGAGAAGCTCGAAAAAAATTACTCCCTGCTGATCCCACCAAATGCAAAGCATCGTTTTTGAGCCGTGAATGTTGCGTTTTGCAATGCTGGCTTCAGCAGGGAGTGGCTGACCTGGCTGGCAGATGACTTTGCGGCGTTTGGGGTTGTCGAAGAAGATCCACTTCTCATCGTTGGTGATGACGCGATGCAAAAAACCTTTTCTGTGATGCCATTGCAAGAGTGAATCACACATGCAAAGTCGCCTTTCCATATCTCTCTCCTTCAGAGCATACGGGACCCAGTTTCCCTGCCGATGAACAAGGCCCATAGCCTTAATTTTGAGGCGGTTTGAGGCGGTTGAAAGTGCCACGTGGGTGTTCAAGGCAGCAGGGGACAGGAAAACAAAAAAAAACGAAAGGAATATATTTAAATCACAGAGAAATATAATTTTTTTATAAACGGCGAGAACTAATTCAACCCCCTATTAGTTAACCACAGAAACATAAAGATTAGTACAAAATATTAAGTGTAGATCTAGCTAATAAACAATTTATGAGAGAAAATGTGTGTAAGAGGGATGTTGATTCCAGTAGGAACATACATACAATGCAAAGAAGCATAGTTTTTAAAGATCCTGAGAGGACAATATGCTCACCATTCAACTTTTCAACACAGATTTTCCGCAATCGAAAATGTCAACTTGGCTAAAACATGAGTTGTACTCACTAGCCATACGAAACATAGGTGAACTTCGCGCATAATTAGTTCGAAGGACAGGTACTCTGAATAAAGATTGTGACTTGTGACTTGTGGTACGGTGGCCGGGTACATTATACGTTATTTCGGAAGTCAAAACCGGACTATCGATACGTCCACTTATTATATCCTGGAGTATTCCAACATCCAATAACAAACGACGAGTTGCAACATTAGTTGTAAATTATTATTAATTGCTTTTTTAAATTTCTAATATTTCTAAGTAATATGATTTAAATCTTGTTACATGTGTGTAATACATTTAGTCCTTAAAAAGGACTTTTGAAGAAGAATTTTGTCAAGTAGATAATGTTTTAGTATCAGTCTTAGTTGGCTTTGAAACCGGTAGATATTATAATTATGTTATAATAAAATATTTGTAGTGATTTTATAACAAAGTTATATTTTAATTAAACAAATGTATTTGTTCATTCACTAACCTGTTTCAAGAGCATCGTCTCTTCCTTCCACAGGTTTCGGTTCCTTGATGCCCCAGGCATCTCTCGGCAGATTCTTCAGATCCTCTTCATCATGGACCTTCAGCATCCTCATACTTCCTCCCTGGCAGAGAGGTACGAATATAGATTTGCCACTGCGCAGTGCCTGTATAGCTGCAGGCTCCGTCTGAACCTCATTTGGCATGGCCAAAAAGATGGACACTTTTTTGGCGTTCACCCATTCCGGGGTTCTCGTGAGCTGGAAAAGATGTATGAGTCAGAAATGTCGTAGGGACAAAATAAATGAGACAGTTTTAAAAATTTAAACCGCTCAAAATTGTTCAGTTTTCAGTTGTCCATATATATGAACAAAGACTTTGTTTAGATGTTCGAATTGTTTAAATCGATGTCTAAAAGTGCGATATATCGTCACTAATTTTATTGTCATCTCAACATACATGAAGATGAATATGGAAGGCTGGGATGAATATGTACAAACTTTACGACCTGTCATACGGTAGTTTAAGTAATCACTATACACACGCGTAACATTCACCATTTTACCCATGATTGACAACCATACTACTCAAATTTCGGAACCTGTATATATCCTTTGATTGACATCTTATTTCACATGTGAGTTCTCGGCACTATCGATAAGCATTATAGATAAAATTAAGAAAGGTGTGTTGAGATGGTTTGGACATGTGAAACGTATGAGTGAGGAAATAACGATAAAAGAAATTTACGAGGTGAATGTAGTTGAAAAAAGAAACAAAGGAAGACCGAGGAAAACTTTGCACAATCTGGTATGTCAAATACTTGAAAGCGGCCGGGTCAGGAGTCGTTATAATCGTCGGTTATGTATGAGGAGATGCATGAATGTAGAAGAGGTGAAGAATGTTTGCAAAGACAGAGTGGTGCGGCGTTCGATTCTCTCTGCTTCCCCTGCGGGGAAGCGGCGTGTTGGTTAATTAGTTTTAGTTTAGTTCTCGGCACAAATCTGATCAAGTATTTAAAATACTCCTCGGTCTTCCTTTGCTCCTATGTCCAACTACATACGCCTCATAAATCTGTTTTACTGTTTTTTCCTCACTCATTCGTTCCACATTTCCAAACCATCTCAACACACCTTTCTCGATTTTATCGATAGTACTTATCTCAGCCATGCATTATTTTCTTATTTCTCTGTTCCCAGCATTTAAACTCCTTTCTTTATCTTTATCGGTCTTTACATCCCTTGAAAACATACTTTCCACATACACGAAATCATAAACCTGTTCCACAATTTCTCAATTTACCAATATTTTGCACCCAGATAGGGCTATATACATCTTTTTCAAAAACCTTAAATTTGGATTTGCTAACATTCATCAGTAAATTTTCCTTGCATGTTTGTCACCAACGCCTGCAGGTCTTCTCTGCTATCGGAAAGAAGAACATAATCGTCAGCATACAAAAGGTAAAACATCGTTCATTCTAGCTCCAACATTTAAACCTTTTACTTCAAGGTTTGGAATAAAGAAAAATAATGTTTAACCTTGTCAATGATTGCTTTGGATTGTTCAGCTCTATCATCAGGATTCATATTCTTCATAACTTCCTTCATCTTCTTCCTCAGGGCGGCTTTGGCAGCACGCACCATGCTCATGGCTTCTGGAGTAGAACTCCTGAAAACAAAAATAAAAGAACTTTGAATATGCATATTTCTTAAAAAAAATAATAGCATGGGCAAATTTAAAAATAAGGTGGTTTAAAATAATAACTATTGAGTTTAGTATCTATAAAAGAAATAATGGCAAAATAAAATTTAAAAAAAAAAGAATCGCAATATTATATTTTGTTGAAGAGTTTAAAAATGTGTGATGAGATGGCGGATTGTATGAGGAATGAAAAGAGTCTGAATGATATAAATATGTATGATAAATTAAGTGTATATGTATGTGTGTGTATATATATATATATATATATATATATATATATATATATATATATATATATATATATATATATATATATATATATATATATATATATATATATATATATATTTGCACTTTAATTTATTACACGGAATTCATAAAAAGGTAATTATTACCGCATATAACACATTGCATTATAGAAAACATATTAATTTATAGTAATGATTTTTTTGCAAATAACTTTTAATTTATGTATGAATATATTTAAATACTATAAAAACCATGTTAACAATATGTTTCTTAATTTTAATGGATTTCATTAGGCACCTACAGTATGGGAAAAAAGTAAGAGGTCTTCGTTTGAGTCAATCTTAGATAAAAATTTAAACCATTTATTAACTAATTATATAATTAAAATGAAGCTTTCTTTTAGAATCACTATAAATATTTTATCATTACTTAATTATAATGTCTAACGGTTTTAAAGCTAACCGCTTCTTTATCAAGACACGATAAAGAAGCGGTTAGCTTCTAAACCGGTAGACATTATAATTAAGTTATAATAAAATATTTATAGTGATTTTTAAACAAACTCACATTTTAATTATAAAATGGGAAATCAAAGTTAGTACTTCAAATATAAATCATATTAAAATATAAATTACATTTATTAACTGTGATAATTTTTTTTTGAGAAAAAACATAATATAAAATTTCAAGTTTTTTCCAGGCTAAAATCACTTAGTGCATAAGGCACTATATCGTACAGAAGAAGAGTTAACTCATATGTACTGCGTCATGAGATTGATCCATGAGGGTCGTAAGCCCTGTAAATACCCAGAATTTATTTTCTTCATCTTTGTTGAGATGTGAAAAAATGTATAAAATAATTCCTAAACGGAGATAATCAGATTTGTGAACAAGTATTTGGACACACTAAAAATGTTGTATATATTTAGGAGTTCCAAAAATTTGAGTAGTGTGATTGTTAATCATGGGTAGAATGGTGAATGTGGCACGTGTGTAAAGTGATCACTTAACTAGCCTATGACAGATCATTAGCACTGTAAAAACTAAGACTTTCGTATTCTTCTTATCTATGTTGAGATGTCAAAAAAGTAAAAATAACCCGCAAGTGGAGAAAACCCACTTTTGTGAACAAGTATTTGGACACACTCAAAACGTTTTTCATATATATTTTTAAACGACTTTTAGTTTCGAGCTACCCATCACTTATAAATTATGACAAGGACGCATTAAAGCGATTTCGCAAACAATTAATATAAAATGCATTCATTTTGTGGAGATTTTAATGTATTAACTATAATACTGACCTAATTCTGACATGAGTTTATTAAAATCAGCACATTTTATTAAAAAATTATACGAGCATTTGAATATTCACGGGCGGACGATATCCTTCATAAAATGTAAAAATCAACAAAGAAACTAGGTTTGAAAATTAAATTTACTTTAATCTAATACACGTAGAATGCGTTATCCAAACTGCATTGATAACGTGTTATCTTTTAACTGTTATTCCAGCATAGGATATATAATTTAAAAAAATGGTTTGGGCATATGGAACGAATAAAAAAAAGAACAGAGTAGTTGGAAATAGGAGCAGAGGAAGACCGATAAAAACTTGAAAATATCAAGTAATTCAAATACTTGAAAGTGGTCCGGTCAGGAGTCGAAATATACGGCGGATATGTATGAAAGATACATGAATATCGATGAGGCTTAAATTATTTGGCAAGGCGTTCTATTCTCTCTGCCTACCCCTGCGGTGAAGCTGCATGATATTTAGTTTGTTTATGTTATGTAAATTATACTTGTATTCATCTTTAGTCTTTAAAAGTAATTAATAAAATGGTTATTTAAATTTAAAAATATAACACTTGTACAATACCATGTTTCAGTTTATTGACGACAGTTTACGACTAGTTTTGAGAACTACAAATGTTCTCAGCACCAGTATAGGGTGATAGTAAACAAATAGAACGGAGACAAACTGTTACATGTATTTCGATGCAGTGTTATATTAATCGTTAATTACATGAAGTTAAGGTGACTTCCTACGTTAAAAGTACCATTCCAGATTGATATTAAATAAATACTTGAGAAAATACATCTCACAATTATTTTGACCCTCCCCCCTAAGAATCGAATCCCAGACCTCCAGCATGGTAACAAACGCGCTTACCACTACGCTAAGCAGATGGTATTTACTTATATCAAAGATTTTTCTATCAAAGGTATATGACATGAAAAAATAAGTAAATAAATTTAAAACTTACATGACGATTTTCGCCGTACAGAAACAAAACTTAAGGAATAAATAGATAAATAATATTAAAAAATGAATAAAACTGTAAGTTCTCGGTTTAAAAAAAATATTTAAACGGAAAAAAAAGGAAAGTTTTTAAGGAGGAAATGAAATTGATTCTCAAACCCCAACTAAACACTCAAAATGACCACATACTCTCTTGAAATATGTTTATGTAAGGTACTTATCTCAACACTTTGAGTACGGAGAGTGAAAAACAAACATTTTAACCAAACAAATAATATCACCTGACGCCCAAACCGAGCCTAATATCGGTAGAGTCGATTCCGCTTAATTGGGACTTTTCGGGTCAAAAGCGTCGTCGATTTTAAACGCGTCAAATAACTAGTGAATATGAACTTGACTTCACCTAATCTAGTAGGATACAAATACCCATTTTATTACGGATTGATAATTCGGATCGAAGACCGGTCTCAAAATAAGAATTATTGTACAGTGCTAGCTCGTTAATCCGAAAAATGAGAGAGAAAAAGGATATTTCGGTTTTTGAAAATGCTTTTATGAATAAATCAATAAAATTAAAAAAAACAACATTTCCATTTAAGCTTGCAAAAATTCAGATATTTTCATTTGTACCAACGACCCAACTCAAAACCATAAATTCCTCAACGTTCTGGCAACTTTTTTAGCCCAGTTGATGCCTATGTTGAAAGCTTTCACGTTCGGATTACAGCGCGTTTCGGATTACAGAGTCTTCGGATTAAACAGCTGGGACTTTATATAAGTATTGTCAGTTAAAAGTTGAAATAACCGGTAAAAAATCTACCTTTTTCAAACGAAAAAAGAGGTCCAAGTATTCCATGGAGTATCTTTGCATTTGGCTGGCTTAACTGATCACTTTACACACGCGTGTAACATTTACCATTCTGTTTATTTTTGAACATCTAAAATGCATTAATTTTTGGAACTTGTATATATGCAAAGGGAGTATTATATTGATTATATAAATTTGAATGATTAATACTTGTGAGTAAAAAGGAATATTTTATAATTAATGTATATTTTACGAACCTTGGAGCTGAATATTATAAAAATATTACATGGAATGACCTGTGACTGATGAACTGTGAAAACAAACCGAAAACACACTACGAGATTGATAAAAACAACGCTTGTACAAAAATGAACACATACTCACATACGTAGCATTATCTGAATCACGCTACAATATACAATATAAGCATATGAAATTCATTATACCAATTTATTTCAAAGATTAAATACATATATGCAAATACATGTTAGTTCAACAGTATTTTGATTTATTAAAAGTGGAAAACGATTTTCATTATTTTTACGGAGATTTCATTTTATTTTAGCAGTGCCATCTATCGTAAAAACTTCTTACTTGTGTTAATTTTTTATGGTTTGAAGCTGAACTAACGCTTTTCAGATTGTAAATAAAGCTTCTGGAAAAGATCAACAGATGGCAGAAAATTCGACACATTTTAAGACTGTATATCGCTCACTCCTTTCAAGAACGTCATAAATCAAAAAACTTGATTTTTCAGGAGAACGTTTTTAAAGTTTAAAAATATAACACAATGTATTAAAAATAAATATCAAGCCACTTATTGAACTTTTTTCTGAGCAACAGATATTTTTAGGTAAAACCTGAAGGTTTTATCTCCATTTGAAAAATATTTAGTATACTTAAAAAAAAAATAAACAATACCTTTTCTTCAAAATGAAAAAACACATTTTCTGCCCTGTAGCAGGTAAATATTAAGTTAAAAATATGATTCTTTTTCTGGGGTATAGTACATTTTCTAGGCATTCTGAAAACATGCATAACTGAAAATTGACGATTTTTGATTTATGACGTTCTTGAAAGGAGTGAGCGATATGTCACGTTTTAACGAGATTTTAACGGTTTTTTTAGTTGACCCCATGAACTGCACGTATTACAGAATATTACCTATTTTTTCAAATAAAATAGGTAATATTCTGTATTACGTGCTGTTCATGGAGTCAACTAAAAAAACCGTTAAAATCTCGTATAAACGTGACATTTACAGTCTTAAAATGTGTCGAAAAATCAGAAAACTTCAATAGGAACAGACAATAACACATAGAATGCAGATAGATAAAAAATTGGGGGTTGTCCAATATTTTTTTTTAGATAAAAATGGTACTAATGCAACTCTATGTATAGTCTGAGCAAAGGAACCATTAAGAACCAGTTAAAATGCAGGATATTTTTGTAATAATAATAGTTTTATAAAAGTGAATGCATTTATTTTATCTCCTACCATTTCGACTCAAAGCTCATGCGATTAGAAAAACCGTATTACTTATCGCTCACTCCTTTCAAGAACGTCATAAATCAAAAATCGTAAATTTTCAGTTGTGCATGTTTTCGGATTGCCTAGAAAATGTAATATATCCCAGCAAAAGAGGCATATTTTTAACTTAATATTTACCCGCTACAGGGCTGAAAGTGTTGTTTTTGCATTTAGAAGAAAAGGTTTTGTGTAATTATTTTTTTAAATATACTAAATATTTTTCAAATGGAGAAAAAACCTTCAGGTTTTACCTAAAAATATCTGTTGCATAGTAAAAAGTTCAATAAGTGGCTTGTTATTTATTTTTCAAATAATGTGTTATATTTTTAAACTTTAAAAACATGCTCCCGAAAAATCAGGTTTTTTGATATATGACGTTCTTGAAAGGAGTGAGCGTTATGTGGAATGACCCAAAATATTATGAAAAAAAATGTATTAAAATACACATTCCATATGTCCCCTAGCGCGGTCGGTTGCGTTCTGTATTTGTACGTTTGAGATCTAAGACTTATAAAACAACAGTGTCTGATGATGTGCGTAACGATGAAACCTGATCACTTCAAATAAAATATGTGTGGAGAACACTATATAAGAAGTTGTAATTTTATTATATAAACATGAATGTGTTCTAGAAACGGTTGGAAGGAATTTAGTGACGCCTCTTTGCTAATTTGTTTTGAACATAACTTGTGGTATTTCCTACCATTAAACCTGTTATGGACAAACAATCACTTGATGGTCACCTGAACCAGGATTAGGAAAAAATATATATTATTTAACGAGATACAGGTATCATATCATCAAATAACATCAAAAGATTCTTCCCCCGCGAGCTTAAAAATGCAGTGAGTTTAATAAAAAAAATAGTTTTATTGCAGTAAATAAAATAAAATACATGTGTTTGGAATCGAAGCGTGGAGTTGAAAAAAGAAGGACGAAAGTAGACAGAATGCAGTCGGAATGCGATCCCTCAGACGAATGATAGACGTTCGAACGGTGAAATAAGGTAAGAATGCAAGGATATACTGAAATAAGCACAATCGATAAATTTTAAAAAGTATGTTGAGATAGAATAAAATAACAATTGAATAACACATGAATTAATGGGGAAAAATGACATAGGTGATATTTTATGCTATAAAATTCAGTTCCACCAAGAAATGTCAGTACAAAATGTGTTGAGATAGTTTGGGCATGGGCAACGAATGAATAAAGAATAGTAGAATAACAAATATATGGGGCGGACGTAATTGGAAAAAAGAGACGAGGAACACCAAAGAAAACTTGGCGTGATATATATATACATATATATATATATATATATATATATATATATATATATATATATATATATATATATATATATATATATATATATATATATATATATATATATATATATATATATAAATTTATATATATTTAAATATATATGTATATATATATATATATATATATATATATATATATATATATATATATATATATATATATATATATATATATATATATATACATATATATTAATATATATATTTATATATATATATATATATATATATATATATATATATATATATATATATATATATATATATCAATATATGCGTAAGTACCTTTTTTACGTGTGTTACTGATTTTATAGCTTAGCCGGACAATAATGTAAGAGGGGAGCTTCCGAATCGAAAAAGCTTTTGAATTGACAGAATTCCGGTTGAGGAACATCTTCTCAGCCCCCCGCGAATCGCTGTTGAACACAATGACAATACCAGATTAGTACATAATATTACTCTATAGATCACGAGAAATGGCTACTGAACTTGGCTGCTAGAGTCTTTCTAGTCTAAAGAGACCGATGACAAAATAAAATCTCAAAAAGAAATTCTTATAATATGTATTCTTTCAAACACTGGAGTATTGGCCCTACGCATGAGATGTCAATATTATACATAGGTTAATATTTTATATACAGGTTTCAAAAATAAATGCAATACGGATATTCAACAATGGGCAGAATGGTGAACGTCACACAAGCGTATACAGTGATCGCTTAAGCCAGCCGAATGCCCGGTCGTAAGCCCTGGGACGCTTCACTGTGATTGAATTGGGGAAAAGGTGGTAGTGGAAAAGGTAAGCAAACAAATGCGTTATCAGGTTTTTGCATAAGATCATCTCAATTTCACTGTTTTTAACTACTGGTGGAAGAGCTTTCCACGCCATCGCCCCCGCAACAGCATAGACACGCTCGCCAAATTTAGTGCGTTGGTTGCGAGCTGGTAAGATGACTTTACCCATAGCAATTATTGTAGCCCATCGAATAGTGCGAATAATTTCATAATATGCTTGCGATAGAGAAAGAAAGAAAGATTTTGCTACCGCGAATACGCACCCTATAATTTTGCAATTTGTCGTTGAACAAAAGTAAATACTATTACGGGGTGTAATGTAACTCCTTCGTGGTGTAATGGTTAGCATATTTAGCTACCTTGCTGGAGGTCCCGGGTTCGATTCCCAGGGGAGGATAAAAACAAACATAAGTGATTTTATACCCGAATATTTATTTAACATTACCCTTGACTGCTCCATGAAGCGCGAGAGTGATGACCTTACCTTCGTGTAAGTAACGATCAAGATGACACTGCGTCAATACGATGCAGTGCCCTATGCACCATTGGGAGCGGATAAGGGTTATAACAACAGAATGTAACATGTTTTATACTATTTTTTGACATCTCATCGAAGATGATGCATTTACGGGGCTGACGACCGTCATAGGCTGGTTTAAGTGATCACTTTACACACGTGTAACATATTCATATTCTTCTTCATCTTTGATGAGATGAAAAAAAAATATGAAAATAACTCCTGTAATTGAAGATAATCCAGATTTTGTGAACAAGTATTTGGACACACTCAAATTGTTGTAATTTGTTTTAATTTCAAATGTGGTTAAGTCGTAGCCAGGATTAGACTGGCATTACTTCAGTTCAACAAACAAAATTAGTATACAAATATGACGTTGCAATTAATCATCTCGCGAACATCGTCTGTAGGGGAAGCCAGGTGATAGGAGCCCATAAACGTAGAGAAACTGTTAGAATGATCACAAAATGTTATCATCACAAATCGCTCACTCCTTTCAACAACGTCATATATCAAAAATCATCAATTTTCAGTTGTACATGTTTTCGGAATGCCCAGAAAATGTACTATATCCCAGCAAAAGGGGCATATTTTAACTTAATATTTACCTGCTACAGGGCAGAAAGTGTTGTTTTTGCATTTTGAAGAAAAGGTCTTGTTGAATTATTTTTTTTTAATTTACAAAATATTTTTCAAATGGAGAAAAAACCTTCAGGTTTTACCTAAAAAGATCTGTTGCACAGTTAAAAGTTCAAAAAGTGGCATGATATTTATTTTTATTACATTTTGTTAAATTTTTAAACATTGAAAACGACATTCTCCTGAGATGAAAACTCTCCGGTTTGTAACCGGAAACGCGTCGCAAGACCGCGTAAGAAACGTTGATACAGGTTTTTCACTTCAAATTGGACGATTCGCAAACAAATCAAATGGGACGTTTAAAAATCGAATTGGACGTTATATTGTGTTTGTTAGGATGCTCAAAATTAGTACAAAACACTTTATTAAGTTCATATAACTGAAACGGATGTGGTTTCTAAATAAATTATCGCGGTTTTAAGAAAATTAAACTATGTGATTCGAATACATGTTTATATATTTATATACATATATATGTATGTATAAATATATTTATATATATATATATATATATATATATATATATATATATATATATATATATATATATATATATAAACATATATATATATATATATATATATATATATATATATATATATATATATATATATGTATTTATATATATATATATATATATATATATATATATATATATATATATATATATATATATATATATATATGTATGTAAGTAATGTAAGACTGAAAGATTACGATTAGTTATTTGAGGTGGTTTGGACATGCAAAAATAAGCACAGTCTCATATATAAAAATATAACCATGAAAAAATTACATGAAATATTAATAAATAATTTAAAGTAAAAGTTAAAAATTAATAAATAAATAAATAACATTTGACCATTCCCGGACGTTTTAAATTAACGACGAAGTCATTCATATTTTCATTATTATTTTACTTTCGAAATGGGTGATGTAATCGTCCAGTCGTTAAGGCACACGTTTGCAACATTTTTTTTCATACAAAAACGTAAGCGAGGTGCCATTGCAAAAATGTCACAGTCAATACCTGAAACGCGACAATTAAGCAAATAGCCGGTAGGATTAGATTAGGGCCAAGTGTAGCGAATGCCAACAAAAGTGTACCTATTAACGCCCGATGCCAAAAAACATAACATTACTAGGGTGACCATTATTGAAGATTTAGCAGGGAATCATAATTAAAATAATAATAAAAAATTGTCAACTTCAGACCGGTTTCTCAACACGTTAAACCCCGTGGGGGGACCGGTGACCTCGCCTGTGTTCCAAACACGGGGGGACCAGTGACCTCAATCAAGAGCTATATTCAAAATGCTTTAACTATTATTTTTTACTATTTTTTTTTTTTTAATACGTAAATTACCGAAAAGTTAATTTTTTTGTGAAATTCAAAATTGACTAATTTTAGTATTGGCGTTTAACGTGTTGACAGATTTTTTTTAACGCAGGAATCTACCTATCTACCTAAACTAACCCACTAACAAACTAACTTCTCCAGAGGGATAGGCAGAGATAATAACATATTTTGGGGGGAGTGTAGTTAGAAATAGGAGCAGAGGAAGACCGAAAAATATTTTGAAAACTTGGAAGCGGTCAGGTTAGGAGTCGGAATAATCGGCGGGTATGTATGAGGAGATGCATGCATATGAAGGAGGCGAAGATTATAGTTTATATTTCGAACACTAACTTTGTGATTTTCCATTTTATAATTAAAATAAAACTTTGTGTTAAAATCACTATAAATTGAATATAATGTCTACCGGTTTCGAAGTTAAACGTATCTTTATCAAAACTGATTAGCTTCGAAACCGGAAGACATTATAATTAAGTTAATAATAAAATAATAATAAAACCCTTATCCGCACCCCAATGGTGCATAGGGCACTGTGTCATACAAACGCAGTGTTATCTTGATCGTTTACACATGAAGGAAAGGTGATCAGCCCTCCGCTTCAGGTAACAGTCCATGGTAATATTGAATAAATGTTACAGTGAAAAAATCACTTATATTTATTTTACTCCCCTTGGGAATCGAACCCGGGACCTCCAGAACGGTAGCCGAGCGTGCTGACCATTACACTACGGAGGCGGACTATAATTAAGTTATAATAAAATATTTATAGTAATTTTAAAACAAAGTTACATTTAAATTATGAGGCGAGATTGTTTGCAAAGACAATTTGGTGTGGCGTTCTATTTTCTCTGCCTAACCCTGCGGAAAAGTGACGTGAAGGTTAGTTAGTTATAATTATCAGCATGCTCAAGAATTTCAAATACATGGGAGTGGTCAAGTCAGGAGCCAGAACAATCGGCGGCTATGTATGAGGAGATGCATGAGTGTGGAAGAGGCAAAGACTGTTTGCAAAGATTGATTGGTGTGGCGTTTCATTCTCTGCGCATACCCCTTCAGGGAAACGACGAAATGGTTAGTTAGATAGTGGATATCTTTACTTTACTTAAATACATTTTTCGATTGCATTTTCGTTAAATCTGTCAATTTGAAACAGATTCACAAAATTTACTCAATAATCCCCTTTTGGCGTTAATTTATGGGCGATTGTCCACTACCCGGAATTTGACCGTCCGGCAGTCCGGTTTTGAAAAATGAAAGCGACTACGACTGTAGCGTGATGGAATTTACGCGCAACGTGTTCACGCACCCATCCGAAAAAATATGGACAAAAGCACATGCCAATCCAAGCCGATCGTCGTTTTAAAACGCTAACTGACGTGCCGGACGGTAACATTCCGTGTAATTCCGTGTAGTGGACAAACGCCCTATCTCTGCCAGCCCCTGCGAAAAACCGGCGCGATGGTTATTTAGTTTAAAGTTAATAATATAAAATATACGGCCAGTATTTTGGATGTTTAACGCTACGTGGTCACCCTAAAAACCTCCATAGCGTCACGTTGTAAGTCAGGAAAATGTACAGTAACGAAAGAAAATCGATTTTCACACGGATTATGCTATTTACACACATTTGCGCGACCTTGTCGGATATGAACATCGTGACGAAAGGATTGAAAAAATAATTTTATAAGGAAAATCCCATTTGGACCTTTCGGAATCTTTCAACCTTCATTCGGTCGCACGACGTCGAAAATACAACATTTAGCGCTAAAGACTTCGTCAAAAATAAAATTGACAGAATATTTTCGATATCAATTGGACATTTGTCTTTGAATTGAGCTTTGAACTTTCCCGTTTCCCCTTTATATATATATATATATATATATATATATATATATATATATATATATATATATATATATATATATATATATATATATATATATATATATATATATATATATATATATATATATATATATATATATATATATATATATATATATATATATATATATATATATATATATATATATATATATATATATATATATATATTGCAAAAAATTGGAAAGCGCGTTAACGCGCTCGTGGCAGCGAACCGGTTAAATTACGCCTTTTATTATAAAATCATTAAATGTTCTTAGAAGAGTATTGAAAAATTTATCAAAATAAGCATTTCAGAGCAGTCCAATTTCAATTACAGTGATTCTCAATTAGTGGTACGCGGACACCCAGGAAACCCGAAGTTGCATAGAAGAGGCGCCAATCACTTGACTAAGATAATTTAATCAGTAAAAAACATATTATTTTTTGACATCCCATCAAGATAAAGAAGAATATGGAAGTCTGGGCATTTACGGGGCTGACGACCGTCAAAGGCTGGTTTAACGATCACTTTACACACGTGTAACATTCACCAATTCTACCCAATATTGACAACCACACTACTCAAATTCTTGGAAGCTCTAAATATATGAACCAATTTAGAAACCTTGTTCTTGAATCACTAGAACTTCACTAGAGACATCTATTGGTGAGATGTAAAGAAGATTTTTATTAAGCAGAAACTCTTATATTAGTATGTGAGATCCGAATCCTGGATTATAATCACACACATGAGAAACGCCAGAAAATACCATTTTCATATGCAGTAAAAAACAATATGTTTTTAATCTATCAGTGTAATCAAGAATATTCTCGAAATATTTGCTACCCAATAATAATTTATTTGCAATTTTTTTGTATCGCATCGTAAGTCATATACATACTCATATATTTTTGTGTATCGTAACTCATATAGTTGCGTGCCCCTTACTGCAAGTTTAAGGTCTTTCTTAAAGTGATATGCGGGAAAAAAACTATTGGGAACAACTGCTCTAGGACACTCGAAATAAAACAAAAAACAAAGCATTTTTTGTAATCGTGCTAGGAAGTCGTCGGCCTGCCATATTTTGCACAAATGATTGATTTCTAAATTCATTGACATTTACTTTATAGAAATCCATAATTAAATTATAAGTATTAATAATTTTGTTCGCCTCCGTAGTGTAATGGTCAGCACGCTCGGCTACCGTTCTGGAGGTCCCGGGTTCGATTCCCAGGGGGGGGGTAAAATAGTGATTTATTCACTGTAGTATTTATTCAATATTACCCTGGACTGGTACCTGAAGCGGAGGGCTGATCACCTTTCCTTCGTGTGTAAACGATGAAGATAACACTGCGTTTGTATTACGCAGTGCCCTATGCACCATTGGGGTGCGGATAAGGGTTTTATTTATTTATATTTTTTGTATATTTATAATCATGAGCGGACACCGTTGCCACAAAAAAGGCGCTTGGAGTGTCAAAAATGAAGACTCTTATCTAGAACCATATCACGGCTGTCCAAATTTAAAACACAGTAAGGGACATATTTTTGTAGTACGTTTTTTTGCATTTATGGCCTAAGTAGACTCTACTTAGTCCAGAAATGCAAAAAAACGTACTACAAAAAAATGTCCCTTACTGTGTTTTAAATTTGGACAGCCGATCAGGCAAGAGTCTTCGAGATAGAATAAGAAATGCCAGGATCAGGGAAATATGCGAGGTCGAAGATGTCGTCAGGTGGGGAAGGCAACGAAGGAGACAATGGTATGCGCATGTGAGGAGAATGGAACCATCCAGACTCCCCCACATCGCACTGTACGGTCAACCTGATGGTAGACGATGGGCAGACTACCAAAGAGATGGGTCGATGGCTGGGAATCAACATCGCAGGAGGCTAATCCCTCTTAAAAACAGGCCACAAGGGCTACAACAAGATGAACAAGAAGAAGAAGAAGAAGAAGAAATTATGATTGTAACATATTAATAAAATAAAGATTTCTTATAATTATTAAATTATTAATATATGACCCTAATGTGATTAAGTAAAACATGGAGTTGGTAAAGAATAATAAAAGTGGACTGATGGCAGTCGAAATGCAATCTCTCAGACGAATGTGCGGGAAAACGATGTATGCTAGATGTTAAAATTGTGAAATAAGGAAATAATAAGAGGCTGATAAACCTTAGTATTATCGATAAAATTATGAAAGATGTGTTGAGATGATTTGGAAGTGTGGAACGAATGATTGAGGAAAGAACAGTAAAATAAACTCTCGTGGCGAATGTAGATGGAAATAGGAGCAGAGGAAGACTGAGGAAAATTGGATATGTACAAGTATTTCGAATACTTGTTCATGCGAAAGACAGATTGCAGTGGCATTCAATTGTCTTTGCCTACCCCTAGGAGAAAGCGGCGGGATGTTAGATAAATAGTTAGATAAATATTGTATTCACGCTACTGTCAAAAAGCGATTAATATCAATAACTAAGTATTGTTTGCATGCTGGTGTACTGATTGTCCTGACGAAGAGACGGGTATGTCTCGAAACCGGTAGACAAAAATCTCGGTTAGTGGTCATATATTAATATAACTAACATATCGTTTTGAAAAAAAAATACAAACCACAGAGTAAATGTTTTTAAAATATATCACAAATCGCGTTTTGAATAATTATTCGAGTCCTTGACGTTATTTGATTCGGCGCTCAATTACCGTGAATGATATTGTATATAATAAACCTAACTGTGAAAAAAAAACAGGTTATATCTTCATAATTTACATAATAGATACAGTGTTTACAGGAAAACATGTAAATAGCGGTAAACGGCACGATTATCAATCAAATTTTAATTTTGAGGCAAGTTGTGATGTTGCCGCAAAATTTCAAATTGTTCAAATTTTGAAAGATAAGGTTCATATTCACGATATCGGTTGTCCAAACTCAAAACACAGTAAGGGACATTTTTTTGTAGTGCGTTTTTTTTGCATTTTTGGACTAAATAGATTCTACTTAGTCCAAAAATGCAAAAAAAAACGTACTACAAAAAAATGTTCCTTACTGTGTTTTAAGTTTGGACAGCCGATATGGTGTTGCCTGTATAAGGGAAGAAAATATAATTAATCATTCCGCAGAGGTATGCAGAGAGAATTTCGGCATGTGAATCGAATGAGTCATTACTTTTTTTTTTTTAAAAATAAAAACGGCCAACCACAAAGTAAATGATATAAATACGAATATTAAGGATATTAATAATTTAGAAAGGTGCGTGGAGATGGTTTGGGCAGGTGTAATGGTAAAACAAAATTTTAAGGCTATTGTAGTTAAAATAGAAGCAGAGCAAGACCGAGGAAAACTCGGCACGAAAAATTGGCATGTGAACAGAACGAGGACAGCAGAAAAAGACTTGGCACGATCAGATCAATTAGAACCTAAACTCTGGTGGTGTCAAAAGTCTGCGTAATCGGAGGGCATGTATGACTAGATGTATGGATGTGAAGGAGGCGAGTATGTCAGGACATAAGGGTGTGGCGTTCCATCCTCTCTGTCTACCCCTGCGAGGAAACGGCGTGATGGTCGTAATGATAGAAGTAATGAGTGATTTTACTTTACATATATATATATATATATATATATATATATATATATATATATATATATATATATATATATATATATATATATATATATATATATATATATATATATATATATATATATATATATATATATATATATATATATATATATATATATATATATATATATATATATATATATATATATATATATATATATATATATATATATATATATATATATATATATATATATATATATATATATATATATATATATATATATATATATATATATATATATATATATATATATATATATATATATATATATATATATATATATATATATATATATATATATATATATATATATATATATATATATATATATATATATATATATATATATATATATATATATATATATAAGTATATGCCTACTTGTGAGTGATTTTACTGTTTAACCGTTTGACTGCTGAGAAGCAATATATTGACTCTTGTGTACTTAGAAAAACATCGATATACCGACGTTTTTCGGCGTCGAAATACCGACCAAAAATAAAAATTAATTTTTATTTTGTAAAAAACTTTTTTTATCCCCCATCAATCCGCTTAATTTGAAATGAACCATTATTGCAAACAACATTTCAGCAATTTTAGCTTACTTTAAAGAGAACATTTTAGGAGTTAAAGTTGCTATAGCTTAATGCAATTTATGGGTGAAAATTCTTCGCAAAAACCCTCGCTATTATTTAAATCTCGAATTTAGAACGATCAGGTACAAATACAAAACAAATGTCACTCACCACGTGGTGTTGCCAATCGCCAGTTACCGCTACGAAATTCCCAAACGGTCGGTCGCTTCTCGAACCCTCACGGAGCGATCAGCTGGTCGCCAGATTAGCGCCAGACGTGACTCCGTACAGCTTGCTCGCTCTCTCGCATTCCCGAACCTCGGCGCTTGTGAAAGAGTGAATAGTTTACAGCTATGCGCAGACGGATGCGCGAACGAAAGACGAACGTAGGTCGCATACCAAAAGCGATCAAAAGCCAGACAGTTTTTGCCGCGGCGTTATGCGAGTCGGGTGTATCGCGTGTATATCAAAAAGTACCTACCTGTCAAATTCGAGTTACGAAAAATTCGATTCCAACACTCAAAAACCGTCAAAAGTTTGAACGACAAACCGAGTTCCTCTTTCAAAGAGTTGTTATTTGTTTTTTTTTGAGGTTAGGTCGAGTTGAGAAGTTCGAACTTGCCGCGTTAAGTGTTTTAAAATAGATCATTTCGTTAATTAATGCCAACAAGTTATATGCCATAACTTGTTTTTTATAAATCAGCGGTCATATGTGAGTTATGCCAAGGGACATGTTATCTGTTCGCGCTCTGCATTATTGCCTTATTTACTGATATTATTTACTGATAATCGCCTCTCGCGCGTTGTGTACATATCATTGTTATGTACATAGCCGCTCCAAGGCGCCGCATGATTTAAATTTGCCTTGCTTTATTATATTATTGTTCAAACATTGTTCGAAGCGATGGAAATATTGCGCGCAAAACGGGGCTTTTAACTCTTTCACGAAACATTTCAAATACAAAACAAAATAACAATAGAAAATAACATAACTAACGGAAGATAAACAAAAAAAGTTTTATTATTTCTTTTGTATTCAAGGTTATTTACTACGTATAATTTTTTTGTCCGGTTGATAAAGGCAATGCAACTTTTTATTAGATAATGTTTTTAATATGCATATTTTTTATTATTTAAAACATTTTTTTACTTTATGACTAAATTATTTTTTAAATGACGCTAAATGCACATAGATACATCATATATTACATAGGTACATTATGTACTTGACGTTACAAGTACATAGGTACATATCGCTCACTCCTTTCAACAACGCCATATTATATCAAAAAACTTGATTTTTTAGGAGATTTTTTTAAAGTTTAAAAATATGATACAATGTATTAAAAATAAATATCAAACAACTTATTGAACTTTTACTGCGCAACAGATCTTTTTAGGTAAAACCTGAATGTTTTTTTCCATTTGAAAAATATTTAGTATATTTAAAATAAAAAAAATAAACAATACCTTTTCTTCAAAATGCAAAAACAACACTTTGTGCCCTGTAGCGGGTAACTATTAAGTTAAAATTAGCTGATTTTGCTGGGATATAGTACATTTTCTGGGCGTTCTGAAAACACGCACAACTGAAAATTGACGTTTTTTGATATATGACGTTGTTGAAAGGAGTGAGCGATATGTATTTAACATTTGTTAGGGGATTCTCATTTTTCAGGGAAATCTTTTTTTCTTTGATAATTGTGATTTTAACGATAAAAAAAAACATTAAAAAATGAATATAAATTTGTTTGTATTGTCAAAATGTTTAAAGTTAAATTATTGCTATTCTTTCCCATGTTTGCTATGAATTTTGCAAAGACCTGTCATATAATTGATGCAGTCTTGTTTTGATCGTAAATGAGTACATACTTAATATTCCGTTGCTGTGTTCCTATGAGTACTAATACGAGATTTTTTTAAAAACAGTAAAACCTTTTTTTAAATTAAAATAGGCCTCTTTCCCACGAATTATTTTAGAAAAAAACTATTTAAGGAATTACAAAAAAAAACTTACTTTTAAAGTAAGTCACAGAGTAAGTAACATCACGCCGCTTCCCCGGAGGGGTAGACAGAGAGAATAGAACGCCACACTACTCTGTCTTTCCAAAAAAAATTCGC
Source organism: Brachycentrus maculatus (assembly GCF_059751285.1). NCBI lineage: Eukaryota > Metazoa > Arthropoda > Insecta > Trichoptera > Brachycentridae > Brachycentrus > Brachycentrus maculatus. The sequence continues at coordinate 1,049,556 of NW_028281169.1, read as the reverse complement.
CTCTTCGACATTCATGAAATCTAATTTCATTGCTTGTACATATAGTAGGTATTGTAGATGTTTCAACAGAGACCAAGCGTCTTTTTATATGAAGTTATTGAGATGGGAATATGGGGGCTTGTGCATTTACAGGGCTTACTACCTGTCGTTGACTGGCTTTTGTGGTCAATTTATTTACGGTAAAACGTTCACCATTTTGACTTTGATCAACAACCACACTTAAATTAAAACATTAAAAAAATAATTCGGCTTTTTTTCGTACTTCATTCATTACTGATACGTCATAAATTGTAGAATTCATGAGAATGGTGAATGTTATCACTTAAACCAGCATATGACATGTCGTAAGCCCTGTACGTATCCAGACTTCCATATTCTTATTCAAATATGTTGACATATCAATATTTAAATTAATTATCAATTTTCACAAAATTACTCGATTCTTATACTCCATACATGACTTCCAAACGTTAGGGTTGGAACGAGGACTCCATTGTGCACTGCCGGTAAAGCTTTCGCCGGGAAATAATTGTTAAAAATACAATATAAATTGTCACCTTGTTACGCAAATTCATATCAATATTTTTGGATATTAATGATGTCTCTGCGTCATCTATAGGATGCTGTAAAAGTACCAAAAATAATCAAACAAACGAAAAATTGAACAAAACCTAATTAGAATTTCTAATTTCAAATCGGTCCAAAACATTTGTTTTTATGTAAATATTGTAACAAATGAACAATTCGGATTCGGAATCCAGACTTCCGTTGTCATTATCAACAATTTGAACTTGACAAAGAGAGCTGTATAAAAACCGCGTTCCGAATTCAAAATATTCAGTTTTGTATTTCCGATCATTAAAAACCGATCGCGTATTCGGTCCGAACACTTCTCTCGATTTTGAATTTGGAATTATTTTTAAAATTTGTCTGTCAAATTTGTGTTTTGAATTTGGAATCTTTATTTGAAATCATTACTTTCCCACATTTGATGGTGCATAGGGCACCGCATCGTACTGACGCATTGTCATCTTGATATTTAATCACATGAAGGGATGGCGATCAGCCCTACCCTTCATGTACCAGTCCTAGTTATTAAATAAATACTAGAGTGAAAAATCTCTTATATTTATTTTGACCCCCCTTGAGAATCTAACCCGAATCCTCCAGTATAGTAAACGCGCTAATCACTGGACTACGGATACGGACATCATCGTTTTTTTGTTGTTGTTTTTTGATATAATTAACGTTTAATAAATGATTTTAAAATAAATAAATTTAAAAAGAATTGATTTAATATTTCTTTTTATGTCGAGTTCATACTAGACTAATTGTTTTAATAAAACTTTTTGTATTTGAGGCGTGGGAAATTCAGGCGAAAGTAATAAACTTACTTAAACACTGCAATTAATTCTACTGATAAAGTTGTGGAGTAATATACATACTCCGAATTTATAGTTCTACCAGCAAACCAGTGCAGTCCAAATATTCAAATATTGAATTTATCGTTTTATTAACGAGAAGGTGCGGTCTGAATATTCAAATATCGAATTCAACGTTCTTCTATCGAGAAAGAGAAGAATTTTACGTTCTTCTATCGAGAAAGTGCAGTCTAAAAATTCAAATAACGAATTTAACGTTCGCAGTCTTAATATTAAAACATCGAATTTAACGTTCTACTTACAAGAAAGTGCAGTTTAAATATTCAAATATCGAATTTAACGTTCTTCTAGCGAGAAAGTACAGTCTTAATATTCAAACATCGAATTTAACGTTCTACTTACAAGAAAGGGCAGTCAAAATATTCAAATATCGAATTTAACGTACTTCTAGCGAGAAAGTACAGTCTTAATATTCAAACATCGAATTTAACGTTCTACTTACAAGAAAGTGCAGTCAAAATATTCAAATATCGAATTTAACGTTCTACTAACAAGAAAGTGCAGTCAATATTGAATTTAACGCTTGAATTTAACATCTTGAATTTAAAGCTTCATTAACAAATCGGTGCAGTCAAAGGTTTAATTGAAAGTTTTACTAATAGTACAGTGCCATCTAAATAAAAAATATCTCAACCCGCGTTAAATTGTCTTGTGTTTTTGAATCTGGAATCTTCTGGATCCTGTGTCGGTACAAATTAAAGTGCGTGCGTCCCGCTATGGCAGTGTAAACGTGGCCGGCCGCGCGGTGAGTGTCGCCCGACGCAGCGGAGGAGCATGCCCGGAGCGAGGATGTGATGCCGGAGAGCTGCTGCTGCGTCCAGCGGCGCCAGGCGGCAGTCCACACTCGTCATGATGAAGGCGGTGGCTGGCAAGTCGCAGCCTGATGCCAAGGTAACAAAAAATTCAATTCTCTTCAAAAATGAAGATTTTGGCCCAGTTCGTAGGTCGGCAGTGGAGAAAAGAAGGCTAAAGAAGAAGAAGAAGAAGGAGGACTCCCAGGGACGCGAAGGTGCATCCGGGAGGCGCCAATCTCTTGACTAAGATAATTTAACAAAACGGATGCAAGATTTGACCTAAAAAAAAAGATAATTTAAGGCATTTAAGTACTTGTTAAGTCGCAACTTTATTTTTTCTAAATCCAGGTAACATTTTACAAAATGATTTTCTTAAAATATCGTATTTGAATTGAAAAATAGTTTTTCTTAGAAATAATTAAATGGTTTGAAAATAAATTAGTTATCGAAAGGTAAGGTGTAAAAAAAATCCATGTAAGTATATTCTAAAAAAAAAACAAAAAAATATCCAATAAGTATACATTAAAAAAAAAATTAGCGTGAGCACACGACCAGCCCTGAGCGTGGTTAAACGCATTCTGATTTGAACGCTTGAGACAAGTTTGAGCCTTAATTAGTAAAAAACGATTACCGAAACACATACGTATTTAATGGATCATTTTAATAATTATACTGTAATATGTAAAACGCATGATCGATCAAGATCAAAATCAAAAATCAAGATTAAAAATAAATGACGCATTTTTTTATCTTGTTCTTTTTTAACCTTCCCAGGGTTTTTTATATAACGCGGTGGAATGGCGTTTCGGCACCTTTTTTTCTTAATTTTCAAGATCAATTATACGAGACAGATTGCGCTTACGTAATTACAATATATATATATTTATATAATTCGTCAAAATAATAAAATATGCTAATATGCTAAAATTGTAATTAATATTTAAATAATATTTGAATACTTATATACTTTTTAAGCAAAAAGCTTGACATGAAGTGAGTTCCAGGAGATTATTTGTTTAAAAAAGCCCTGATCCTTTTTATAGATCCTCGAATCTATGAAAAAATTACTAAACGAAGTTCCATCCCTTGCCCAGTTCATAGGTCGGAAAAGTGTGGCTCAAACTTTCATTTTCTTTCATGTAAAAAAAAACGATAGATGTTTCATCTCGAATTGAGACACCTATAAGATCAACTTTATATCTTCCTGCCAGTACCACCGAATGTTTTTGCCTTGAATTTTCACTCATGAATTACATGAAATTTAAGTAACTTTAAACATAAAGAGTAAATCCACTCACGAGTAGGCATAGGCTATAAAACTTAAAAAGTTGAAGCTTGAGTGAACATGATAAGCCACGGCATAAGCCGTAGCTAGATTTCAGAGTCACTTGGACGTTAGGTAATTCAAAAAAAAATCTGCCAGTACCATAGTAGTTCTCTTAGAGTCCGTCTAAATGTTTGCGCATAACTTTTGCTTTGTGTGCGCAAACTACAGTTTTAGCGTCCACACACACCTGGTTACTTGCGAAAATGTTTGCTCAAACAGGCGTAATCTGAGTTAGATACTTTTAGCTAGGCGTAGGGGAAAATATACTAGAGTGGGGAAGGATATGTCATCTGTTGCTACAGACCAATCCGCAGGATTAAGACCAGAGAGAGAGGCTTGAGGAAGTTCGTACCGGATATCAATACCTTAAATTAAAAACATTTTGAGGTTTATTTATTCTTATTCTTGTGTCATGTCAGGTCTCTCTGACGTCGACTATCTCTTGAGAGTAATTGTCCTTGTCTTGGGAAGCTCTGAACAGCGTCTCGACGGTCCTGATCCCCGTCCAATCTCGTATATTCCGGAGTCAGGAGATCTGCATCCCGCCCACATCTCGTCGACCCTCTATTGGGTGCTCGTATTTCGCTCCTCTAAGCACATGCCCCAGCTGGACACCTTCCGGACTTTGATATCAGTAATTTAAGTCAGGTTTATAATATAGGGTGCATTTTGTTTGAATATATTTTTTTAATAATTATTCTAAAATTATAAATGCGGGAGGGTCTAAATATTGGCACCCTGTGCGCTAATATGCGGCCCCGGGTGTCAATCTTTGTTGATTCGCCCCCGGAAGGGTTTATCTTTAACTTTGACCTGCGACAGTATTGAAAACCTATTTAATTATAAGCAACAAACTTAAACACATATGTTTATATTATACATATGTGGAGGTCTTAATTAAAGTTGCGACAAAACGTGACCAATCCTATGTTAAACCAATATGAAATCATTAAATCGCACCAAAACGTAACTATTTTACAAGCTACAATTCCTGATTACTTAAAATCATTTAAAATGGAAATGTAACGTTTTGGTGAGGACATCCACATATCGCTCACTCCTTTCAATAACGTCATTTATCAAAAATCGTCAATTTTCAGTTGTGCATGTTTTCGGAATGTCCAGAAAATGTACTATATCCCAGCAAAAGCGGCATATTTTCAACTAAATATTTACCCGCTACAGGGCAGAAAGTGTATTGAAAAGGTATTGTTTAATTATTTTTGTGAATATACTTAATATTTTTCACAAAAAGGAAAAACTTTCTGGTCTTACCTAAAAAGATCTGTTGCACAGTAAAAAGTTCAATAAGTGACTTGATATTTATTTTCAATACATTTTATTATATTTTTAAGCTTTAAAAACGATCTCCTGAAAAATCAAGTTTTTTTTTATATATGACGTTGTAGAAAGGAGTGAGCAATATGGCAACGCTGACCACAAGGCCTCAAGCGAGCAGTTGTGTTCTAAACGAGCACTGATCGCGGTCAGTCAGCAATCCCGTAACGTCGTAACGTACGTTACGTTACGTTACGACGAAATGCTCCAGTCAGTATCCTCCACGATGATTACTACTTGATGATGAAAGGTCAGTAATGAGCCGACATATTGATACAATGTCAAGTGATCGATACATCAATTTGATTAATCTACAATTAATATTAAATCTTATCTACAAGATGATCGCATGGATTTAGATTAATTAGAGTATTAAAAATAAGTGATCGATCGTATAAAGTGTACTGCTGATAAACCAAACGTAATGATAGTGGCATATCCCACATGATTCAACCATAGGTGTGGATTATGTTTAATCTGGAAAAAAGTTGTATATTGTCGTTTACGAAAATGCAACTTTTTACAATACATTTAAATTTTAGAGGTATATATTTTATATAAGTATACCTCTCATTAATATATTATTAGATTAAAACCAATATTTTTAGCTTTTCCACTTTTTTTATTTGACCAGCGACCGGGTTTCGTCGTTACCGACATCATCAGACTGGTGGGAGGCTATACAAATTGTTATGTTATATATAAAACAAGGCAGGAGTTGATAACCATGATTTGATATAATTTTATTGAGAAATTAATTTAATTTGAGTGAATTTAAGTATTGTATGATATTAAAAATATTTTTTTATATAATATTTTTAATAACATACAATACTTAAATTCACTCAAATTAAATTAATTTCTCAATAAAATTATATCAAATCATGGTTATCAACTCCTGCCTTGTTTTATATATAACATAACAATTTGTATAGCCTCCCACCAGTCTGATGATGTCGGTAACGACGAAACCCGGTCGCTGGTCAAATAAAAAAGTGGAAAAGCTAAAAATATTGGTTTTAATCTAATAATATAATAAAAATGCAATTCCATCACGAAGTGTCAGTGGATAATATATACCTCTCATTGTGAAAAAATACACCTTCTCTTATAGCTTTTAAGAAACTTCTGAGACATTACTAACTATCATTAGAATCCTAACTGTCCATCAAACCTCCTCACTTAGTTTTTCCCTCTACCTCCTTCCCTAAACTCCCTTTTTCCTTTGCCTTCCTTATCACCATCAATTTGTAATTTATGTTTTTTTTAATGTTCACGTACTATCTACCCTCTGATTGGAAACAGCTATACTGTATATGGTATCAAACGTTTTGACCAATATCACCTTATTGCAAACAGCTATACTGTAAGTATATGGTATCAAACGTTTTGAACAATATCACCTTATGATATATCGCTCACTCCTTTCAAGAACGTCATAAATCAAAAAACTTGATTTTTCAGGAGAACATTTTTAAAGTTTAAAAATATAATGCATGGTATTAAAAATAAATATCAAGCCATTTTTTAAACTTTTTACTGTGCAACAGAACTTTTGAGGTAAAACCTGGAGGTTTTTTATTCTATTTGAAAAATATTTAGTATATTTCAAAAAATAATTAAACAATACCTTTTTTTTACAAATACCGAAAAAAACATGGCACGATCAGGTATGCCAAATACTTGAAAGTGGTCAGGTTAGGAGTCGTAACAATCGGCGGGTATGTATGAGGAGATGCATGAACGTGGAAGAGGCGAAGAATGTTTGCAAGGACAGAGTGGTGTGGCGCTCTATTTTCTCTGCCTACCCCTGCGGGGAAGCGGCGTGATGGTTAAATAGTAAGTTAGTTTTTTTTTACCTTTTCTTCAAAATGCAAAAACACTTTCTGCCCTGTAGGGGGTAAATATTAAGTTAAAAATATGCCTCTTTTGCTGGGATATAGTACATTTTCTGGGCATTCCGAAAACATGCACAACTGAAAATTGACTATTTTTTATTTATGACGATCTTGAAAGGAGTGAGCGAAGTGTTTAATTATAAAAAATATAATATACGAGATAAAAAGTTTTCGCTTTGTATAATTTATACTATCATCGCATACAAAGTTTTTCTCCAACAGGGTAGCATAATAAAGATACCCGAGTCATCTCTTTTCGATCCGCCGTCTGCAAAGTATCTTTCTTATTTCTACATGAGGTTAATGCACCTGGGGCTAATGACCCTGCGCCCTTGTAAACCAACCCTTAGTGTTATTACTGTTACCTTCGGATCTCGTGCATTCTACCTGACAGTTGAGCTGGCAGGGTGTCGTATTACGTACGCCTTGCACTCGTCTGAATCACAATGGTGTTTTATGAAAGTGGTATTTTTTTATGGCACATACTGATTTGTATGGTAGGAGAAGCATTGCTGGACGGTTACAGGTCAAGTCTAAACGGTGATCTCTATTGACTGTTAGACAAAGTTTTGACTTTTTCGACACGTGTATGTAATGTGTAGAAAATAACGTCAAAACGCGCGAATTTTAGAAAACATTCAAAGTAGATCATAAAACCGTTTTCAAAATATATCTAACTAACTAACTAACCATCACGCCGCTTCCCCGCAGGGGTAGGCAGAGAGAATAGAGCGCCACACCACTCTGTCCTTGCAAACATTCTTCGCCTCTTCCACGTTCATGCATCTCCTCATACATACCCGCCGATTGTTACGACTCCTAACCTGACTACTTTCAAGTATTTGGCATACCTGATCGTGCCATGTTTTTCTCGGTCTTCCTCTGCTTCTTTTCCTGCTAACATTTGCCTCATAAATTTGTTTTACCGTTCTTTCCTCACTCATTCGTTCTACATGTCCAAACCATCTCAACACACCTTTCTTAATTTTATCGATAATGCTTATCTCAGCTTTGCATTCCTTCCTTATTTCACTATTCGTACGTCTATCATATATCGTTTTCTCGCACATTCTTCTGAGAGATCGCATTTCGTTTATCTCATTTTAAGCTTATCTCATTTTTCCTTAATTTACTATTCGAACATTTTTTATTTTTTTTTTTAATTTGTTCGGGAATTGTACAGCTTTACATTTAAAAAAGTATATAATAAACAATAGTTACATTAACAATAATAAACATTACATTACATTAACACAAGTAGTTACATTAATAAAAATAAAGCCAATTAAACAATTCCACATTTATGTTATAATAACTATCAAAAACATTCAGAGCTAAAAAAAGGGTATGGTATAAAAAAATATGAATTAATTAGGAATTAATGAGAGTGTGCAACATCTATTATACATTCGTCTGAGGGATCGCGTTTCGACTGCGTTATTCTACTTTTATCCTTCTTTTGCCAACTCCACACTTCGGACATTTCAATATCTGTTCTGTCTATTTTCATTATTTTCCATTTAACCAGAACGTTTTTTTTTTATTTTCAATTTTAACCTACAAATTTGAAACATTTACTACATCCAATTTTGCTCCAATAAACTCTTTCATTTCTATTATTTCGAGAAATAAAAATACTTTGTGTTCTGATCCACTCACATTTTTATTGACCAACTAGTTTCGGCAACAACCTGTTGCCCTCTTCAGGGTTACATTTATTACTTTAAAACATCTTTCATTTCTATTTTAAAAGTGACTCAACTTGATATGAGATATGTTTATATGGAAGTCTGAGCATCCCAGGGCTTACGACCTGGCATTCGGCTGACTTAAACGATCAATTTATACACTTGTGTAATGTGTGTTCATCATTCTGCCCACTATCAAAAATCCATATTGCACTAATTCTTGAAACTTGAATTTATGCATACCGGTTAGGTGCATACCGGTCTTAGATCCTACCGCATACCGGTAAGGTGTTCAATACATTCATGAATTATGGCCGATTGCTATGTCATCAGTTGAGCAATTTGTGGAGTATTAAGCTTATTCTTTTTGACTATACGTGAGATACGTGTCGGGTTGTGGTCCCGTGGTTAGTGTCGCGAACTCTTACGTCAGAAAGAAACACATCTCAGTTCGACTTCGAGTTTCTCAGTTAGAATCCACTTAACCACAATTTGATACCTATTTATGAGCCGCTTAGGCTCACAGAAATAGTATGAAATTGAAATAATTGTGTAAATAATGAAAACACGTATGACAATGATTAAAGAAAACACTTGTTATTATAGTTATTATACAGACCTGAATGATGGAAGTTTAACTACCGAAACATGTAGTCTTTAATAAAACTCAAGTGGTAAAAAACAAGTGTTTTCTTTAATCATTGTAACATGTCTTACCACAAAGTTAATGCCGAAACAATAAATAAAACACGAATTGAAAAGATTAGAAAGAGCTCTTTGCGGTGGTATGGACATGTGGAGCGAATGGATAGCGAGAGAATGACTAAGAAAATATATGTGGCGAATGTGAGAGGGAAAACAGAACGTGGACGACCGAAAAAGACTTGGCACGATCAGATCAATCAGAACCAAAAATCTGGCGGTGTCAAAAGTCTGCGTAATCGGAGGGCATATATGACTAGATGTATGGATGTGAAGGAGGCTAGGAGTGTATGTCAGGACAGAAGAGTGTGGCGTTCCATCCTCTCTGCCTACCCCTGCGGGGAAACGGCGTGATGGTAGTAGTAGTAGTAGTAGTGAATGATGTAGAACGAATAAGTGAGGAAAGAACGGTAAAACAAATTTACTAGGCGAATGTTATTGGAAAAAATAACAGAGGAAGACCGAGAAAAACTTGGCATGATCAAGTATGCCAAATACTTGAAAGTGGTCATGTTAGGGGTCGAAAAAATTGGCGGGTATGGATGAGAGGATGCATGAACGTGGAAGAGGCGAAGAATGTTTGCAAGGACAGAGTGGTGTGGCGTTCTATTCTCTCTGCCTACCCCTGCGGGGAAGCGGCGTGATGGTTAGTTAGTTTTTATGAAAACGCAAATATTTATTTTAAAAATAAAAATAAAAACATTAATCCAAATTGTTTAAATAATCCAGTTCTCGATATACTCGTAATGAAAAAATGTTCATTCATTTTCTAACATTTTCGTTGTTGTTTTAAAAATTTTCACGTATTTAATCCATTATTGCGAAACCTCCTTTGTTTCGGACTTGTTTCTGATATATTTTTAAACGAAGGAAGGGTGAAAATCTACGGGCACGCGGTAGGAATTAAAGGCATCAACCCTTATTTTTGTATTTTTCAGTTAGAAACATTCCCTACGGAACTGGCGGGATCTTTTATTCTGCTATGAGAATTCCAATTGGACCATGGGATGCAGAAACCATCCAACCCACAAATTGGCTAGCCGAGATAATTGCATTTGAATGTTTTCAAAATAGAACAAAAATAACATTATTATGTTAAACGGTGTCATTTTGTCCGCCTGCGTAGTGTAATAGGCAACACGCTTGGCTACCGTACGAGGTCCAGGGTTCGATTCCCAGGAGGAGGGGGTCAAATAAATATAAGTGGTTTTTTCAATCTATTTATTCAATATTACCTGAAGCGGAGGCCTGATTACCTTTCCTTCGTGTTTTAACGATCAGGATAACACTGCGTTATATGATGCAGTGCCCTATGCACCATCGAGTTCGGATGAGGATTTGATAAAAAATGGTAGAAGTTAGGTTTGTTTTGATATTACTATAAAGAAGCATTGTTTACTGTGCGTCATATTCAAAATTTTAATTATATTATCAATTAGGTCATAGTTTGCGATTCCATTGGTTGGATGGTCTTCTAGTTCAATGTCGAAAACATCCAAATCACATGGAATTTGCTGCTCTTTAGCTGGGATATAGTACATTTTCTGGGCATCCCGAAAACATGCACAACTGAAAATTGACGATTTTTGATTAATGATGTTCTTGAAAGGAGTGACCGAAATATTTCTATTTTTTAAAATAAAATTAAAAATCCTCTACATTTTTAACGTGAAAAATGCTGAAAGTTGTCTACCCACATACATTTTTCCCATAAATTTTTCTCATGGATTTATTAGTTGTTGGTTGAAAAAAGTTCTCTAACAAATAGTCTTGAGCAAATTAAAAAATTACTATTGATAAAGTAGCATTCAACAAAAAGGCAAATTTTGCACATTGTGGGTTGGGTAGTTTCTACAAAACATGGACCAATTGTAGTTTATTTTCTTTCTGACTGCAAATTGACGACTCGGGTATCGTTTTTAGATTGAAATACCTCTTTAGTGATTAATCCTTTTATTTCGTGTGTGAATCGAAGAAATTTTCTCGTATCTATATATATAACGCACTATCGTACTGCGAGGTGTATGAACCTGGCTTTTTTATATTGATAAATCGACATAGATGAAGAAGAATATATGAGAATATAAGAAGTCTGGGTATACGACATACAGGGCTAATATAACAAATATACGCAATAAAAAGTACAATAATACTCATCGTTAAAAGATCCTACTAGAATGATTTTATTATATTTAAAAAATGCTTCGTTTCAACTTGTTAGGGTTGGTGCTAGGACTCTACATCGATGACTTTGGCCATTCCATCTTTAGGCATTAGATCCAGACTATATAGGAAATGCCAGTTGGAAGAGTAATTGTCAAAGTGAACCGTGTTTCTTCGGATATTGACATCTGCGTTAGTGAGCTCAGAAATTCAGCGTTCAGTTGTTATATGTAATTTGTACTAATCGTTTTTTTATTTATACATAATGACAAATAATAAAAAAATACAATAATGTGCCCTCATTGAGTTTTCCCGTGCCAGAAATTGATTTATAAAATTATAATGAAGAAAATTATTTATATAATCAAATACGACGTGGCTGAATGATGCGTTCTATTTTAGATCTGCCCATTTCCGGTATCCATTTATTAATATTACTTTGATGTTAAGTTTCTACTTTTAATGACTTTATAGGGAATGGAATAAGTATATGGAATGAATAATAATCAAAGTCCTACTGACCAAAAGAGATATGTGTTAAGTTTTATTTGATGTGTTACTGTCTTTGGATCCATGTACATACTAATATCTGAAAATATTAAAAAATTTATAGCATTTACTTTATGGTTAGTCATTTTTACAAAATATTAGTAATAAGATTAATTTTTGTGCTGACGTTTCTTGGTGGAGCTGCATTTTATAAAATAAAATAGCAACTAAATACTTATATAGTTTTTTTTCCGCATAAATTTTATCTGACCAGCGACAGGATTTCGTCGTACCCAACATGGCAAAACTGGGACATCACCAGTCTGATGATGTCGGTTAAGACGAAACCCGGCCGCTGGTCAAATAAAAAAAATGTGTAAAAAAAACTGTATCGTTGTTTCTTGAATGTTTTTCGCAGATACTTTGTGGTACATTTTATAAATCTTATAGAATAACATTGTCATCATCAGGGTTAACCCCGTACATGTTTAACCCTGATGATGACAAGGTTCTTGTCGAAGCCGGTTGGAGAAAAAGTGAACCAATAAAGAAGTGGTTAAAAACAAAGTTGTCTTGTTTTATAAAGTATAAAATTGTTATTTAATTATTTAAGTATAATGTTGGTAATGTTAGTAAAATATTCGTCGAGATTTTTGTATACATATTATACTATTATAGTATATTATATCTCTTGAGACTGAAGGAGGTATGTGTTAGATTTGTATGTGTTTATCTTATAAATATTATTTTTCCGGACTGATCTCAATATTTTAGTCATATTTATAGCTTTCTTTATAGCAATAATTATTTGATTTCATATCTTTGTTAATCTTTGTATTAATTATGTAATTAATGTTTTTGGTCGTGTAGTTTTATTACTTTGTAATCGTTTCGATCATAGTCAATAAGATTTTCTGTATTTTATATTTATTTTGATAGATCTTGTTTTGTTCTAATATTTGTGTTTTATTGTTTTTCAAATGGCGTTCTTGTGTTTTGACTGTTTTTGTATGTTTGCGGCGCAGGGCGTGCAGGCTGGTCTGCGGCGCGTGGGGCTCGCCATGCTGTCCTTGTCGCTGCCCGCGGAAAACCACAGAGTAGGTGTCCCTACAGCCTGATGAATAGCAGCTTGCTCCCACCCTTCCCTCACGCGAATGCCATCCCCTAGCCAACCGTAGCACGGGACCTTGTACGAACTCGCTGTCCCAGAAGGGGCCCAAGAGAGAACCCTTGCGAACACCACAATTTATAACATCACGATAAACCATCTTTTGTCGGATTCACCATACGTCCGCCTCTGTAGTGTAATGGCACTCTCGGCTACCGTACTGGAAGTCCGGGATTCGAATCCAAAGGGGGGTCAAATAAATTATACTGATTTTTTCATTCTAATATAAACTCAATATTAAAACATTTTGTTTGTGTCCAAATACTTGTTCACAGATCTGGATTATCACCAATTACAGGAGTTATTTTTCATATTATTTTTTGACATCTCATCAAAGATGAAGAAGAATATGGAATTCTGGGCAATTGGAGATAATCCAGATTTGTGAACAAGTATTTGGACACACTCAAAATGTTGTAAATAAATTAACTGGTCAAATTATAAGCTAAATAATTAAAAAAAAAAAAAAAACAATATTACCCTGGACTGAAGCGGAGGGCTAATCACCTTTCCTTCGGGAGTTAACAATCAAGATAACACTGTGTTTATATTATGCAGTGCCCTATGCACCATCGGGTGCGAATGAGGGTTAAAGAAGATATGTTATTTTGGTATCAAAGCTATATTTAGCGCTTTAGCATAGCTCTAAAGTACGTTAGTTTAATACGGTGTATTATTTTACGTAAAACGTGCCAAGGTTTTATACTTGGCGCGTCATTACAATCGGGTACATTTTTTGATTTCAGTCACACAATCTTTCTTAAAACTAGTTTCTCAGCATTATATCTTAAAATCTATTATGACACGTGTTTCGATGCATTCCGCATCTTTATCATATTATGTTTGATAATGATGTACAATGCATCGAAACACGTGTCACAATTGATTGTAAAAAACATCAGTATTTACCATTTTTTGTCCGCCTCCGTGGTGTAATGGTCAGTGTTTAGCTACCGTACTGGAGGTCCCGGGTTCGATTCCCAGGGGGGTGAAAATAAATATCGTTGATTTTACACTGTAATATTTATTTAATATTACCCTAGACTGGTTCCTGAAGCGCAAGAGTGATCACCTTGCCTTCATGTAAGTAATGATCAAGATAACACCGCGTCAATTCGACGGAGTGCCCTATGCACCATTGGGTGCGGATAAGGATTATAAGTAAAAGTAAGTAAAGTATTTACGAAGTGAAATTAAAATACAACATCTATATTTTTCTCGAATTATAAAATTAATTACAACCGTTTATTTTAAATCTTGGATGAGGTCCAAATTTTATGATTAAATAATTTCTGATATACAATTAATATGTTAAAGGTCTATTTTTTCATTTCCTGTTATCCAAAGTTACGTTATGTGCGTAGTTCGAGTTGATTTATTGTGGTGTTCACTAGGTACTTACTTGGGACCATGATCTGCAAAATATCCATGGGATTTACATATTGCTGTTGTATGTCTCCACTCTCGACGTTGTCATGAAGTCAGTTCACTTCAATAACCATCAAAACTCATGATAATTCATCCGAATAACTCATATTCACACCCAAAAACTCACAGAATGTTTCAATTTCATGACATTTTCATTTCTTCTTCTGTAAAACTTAAGTAACTTTGATTATTTCTTTTGAACCGCTGATCCTATATTTCTTCCATTCAAATTACATCGTTCAACCCTTTTGTCATATATTCTATCTTCATTAAGGTAAAAACGCATGCATTTGGTTTCATTTTGGTTATGGCATCGATTTGCTTTTTTATTTTTTATTACATACTGAAAATGCATGCATGTTAATTTATACAATATATGTAAATGTTTTGATACCTTCTCCTACCTCAAATTAGTTTCGAAAATTTCTTGTTGATAAAGTGGACCAGAAAGTAATCTTTTTTGTATCAGTAATGTAAGACGTCCACCTCCATAGTGTAATGGTCAGCACACTCGGCTACCATTCTGAAGGTCCCGGGTTCGATTCCCAGGGGGGGTCAAATAAATATAAGTGATTTTTTTCACTCTAATATTTATTCAATATCACCCTGGACTGGTACCTGAAGCGGAGGGCTGATCACCTTTCCTTCATGTGTTTTCGATCAAAATAACACTGCGTTTATACGATGCAGTGCCCTATGCACCATTGGGGTGCGGATAAGGGTTAGAGAGAATGTAAGACGTGTCGGGTTGTGGTCCCGTGGTTAGTGTCGCGGACTCTCTCGCGAAGTCAGAGTTTCTCGCTTCGAACCCACTCTACCACAATTTGATACCTATTTCAAATAATGAGCCGATTAGGCTCTCAGAAATAGTATGAAATTGAAATATTTGTGTAAATTATAAATACACAAATATTAATCTTTAAAAAAAAACTGGAAACTAAAATCTTGGTTTACATTTTCGAGGGTTAAACCATGTTAAAATATATGTGTTGCCTACTTTCAAAATCCACCAGATCCATGTAAGTCGATTTTCCAAAAAACGCAAAATTCTCCAAGTAACATTTATGTTTAAAAGATTTGTCTATCTTTAGATAAAATATTATGAAATAGAGAATTTTAATATTTTTAGAATTTTTTTCAGTAATTAAAAAAAAAACACGAGACACAAACCGATAATGACGTCATCTTAATTTTTTACCCACCCCCGCTCTTTGATTGGCCGATATGGGTCAGAAGGCAAGTTCCATGAATAAAGCGGAATTTGAAATACAAAGCTGTTTTAAGTATTTGTAGCAGGGTTTTCAAGTATATAAATATTTTAAACAATAAAACCCACAATTGGCATTCCAATAGAGGATTTTTTTAAAAATCTTATAAAATTAGATCTGGTGGATTTTGAAAGTAGGCGACACATATACTGTCACAGGTCTCATACCAACATTAGAAGCGCATTCCTCAGGGTCAAAATTGTGCAGCTACATAAGTAAACTAAGATACATTATAAATACTGCTTCGACCTGTTGTCTGTAACAGGAATCTAGTGATCTTCACCCCTGCGTGATGACCCAAAAATAGACCGAGAATTTTAAAACGATTTATTTTGTTTTGCTCTCACTTGTTATGCTTTCCACTCTTCTATCATGACACTTTACATAAACACTTCCATAATTTCATTACTCTTTCAACATTGAATCGTTCATTTTGAAACGTTCTTGCTTCATTTGTGAATCTTTCACCCATAACTGATCATCCAGCATCATGATGTGTTTGTACCGCATCTGATGAATGGTGTTCGAGTGTGCCCAGTTAACAGTTTCAGCGTGGCATGAATCGATTGACATTCGTGTTTCAGTTCTACGTCGTATTTTTGATTCTTGTTGTCTCTAATATTTGTTTCTCCAGGAATTGAACTTTTGATGTGTGTTTTGTTGAATGATAACGGAATGTGAAATTTTACGTAATTAATTTTTCTGAAATTGTGTGTTTTTTAATGTTTGGTAATACTGAAGAGAACATATCGGAAGTCACCACAGGTAAGCCAAACTGAGCCAAGCTAGTATATGTATGTTTTTTTAATTGTCAACGTATTTTTTGACTTTGCGCTGCCAATTTTTTCTTTTATTTTTACTATTTCGTGCATAACAAATGTAAATTTAATGCTAAAAATATACAATTCATAATTTTCTCTTTAAACACCTATTTGAAATTACCAAGCAAATAGTGTTTGTAGATAACTGAAAACAAAGACAAACAAATAATGATGTGTTACAGTATGAATGATCATATAATTACAGTGTTGTGTATTAATGAGACAAATTGATGAAAAAAGGAAGTAGAATCACGTAATTAGATGAGGGGGAAATTTACAGAAACCAACGAATAGACGATACAAATAGTTCGGATTTTTGTTTTTGTTGTATAAGTATGTCTTCAAGAAATTCTATTATTGGAATGACTACTTAAATAATTATGTCTTGCTGAAAAAGTAAAAAAAAACTAATACCCAAAAAATTTCAAAATATTTATTTATTGCTGGAATATGATTATGAGCTTGTGGAAAATGAACGATTGTGAAAATAAATGAACTTTAAACAGGGATGTCATTTTTGTATTGAAGATATTTAAAAAAAAACAGTATTTGTTATTTAATTTAAGCATGACAAAGTAAGATAGTAGACAAGTTCGTCGTACGTATAAATTATGCCCCTTTTCACGACAAAGTGCTAATAAATTCTTTAAATGGAGAGATTTTCAAAAGATTTTTTTAAAATCATTGCGGAATGTGTGTATATTTTATATTTTATTTTATGATAAATCTATTCATAGTATAGTTTGTGGTTGTTGGAATATATATGAACGTAAATCATTGGATGATGGATCATAGAATTATGAATTATTTCAATATGAGTCACAAAATTATGATTGAGAGACATGAATCATAGATGTATTAGTCGTAAAATCATCAATCATAGAAACATGAGTTATAGTACCATGAGTCATAAAATTATGATTTATAGAATCACGAAACAAAGAAATATCAGTTATAAAATCACGAATCATAGAAATATTATCGTTGAATTATGAGTTATAGAAACATGAATACTAAAAATATCAGTCATAATATCACGAATCGTAGAAACATAGTCATTGAATCATGAATCATTTATACAGTCATAGAATTATGAAATTAGAAACATAGATCCTAGAAATGTCAGTCATGAAATCAAAAGTCATAAAATCATGACTTATGGAAACATCAGTCATATAGTCAAAGAATAGTGAACATATCAATCATAAAATCATGAATTTTAGAAACATAAGTCACATAATCATGAATCTTTAAAACAGTCATAGAATTATGATATAAAGAAACATCAATCATAAAAAATCAGTTTTAAAAATCATGAATCATAGAAACATAAGTCATAAAATCGCGAATTATGGAAATATCAGTAATATAGAATCATTGGCTCGTCCGCCATTGGGCGAGAAGAACAAAATTCTCACCATAGGTGATAATTTCAAAAAATTATATTTATACATTTTAATCAGCGGAAATTAATGAAATGAGCCGTTTAAAATTCAAATGCAATTTTTAAAACATTTACTCCCTATAACTTTCCCTCCGATCACGCGGTTCCTATCTCAACGTTGTAGGGGGGTTACGGTACATTTAAATGACGAACATTTTGTTTAAAAAAACGAGGAAAATGTAATATTTTGATATTTCGTGCCATTGACTTCATACTCCCTCTCCTAACACTGCTAGATCTACAATAGTTACCTAGAAAATGCACCTAGAGAACATTTTCATAAATGCATTTTATCAAATTACGCTACATGCAATATGCAATTGATTGATAACGTCAAATTGCCAGTCCGTTTATCAATCATGAACCCGCAAAGAGTAGTAATTAAGTGCATGAATTAGTACACACATATCGCTCACTCCTTTCAAGAACGTCATAAATCAAAAATCGACAATTTTCAGTTGTGCATGTTTTCGGAATGCATAGAAAACGTACCATATCCCAGCAAAAGAGGCATATTTTTAACTTAATATTTACCCGCTACTGGGCAGAAAGTGTTGTTTTTGCATTTTGAAGAAAATGTATTATTTAATTATTTTTTTAAATTTACTAATTATTTTTCAAATGGAGAAAAAACCTTCAGGTTTAACCTTAAAAGGTCTGTTGCACAGTAAAAAGTTCAATAAGTGGCTTGATATTTATTTTTAGCACATTGTATTATATTTTTAAACTTTAAAAACGTTCTCCTGAAAAATCAAGTTTTTTGATTTATGACGTTCTTGAAAGGACTGAGCGATATTATTAAAGATAATTTCTAATTGATTATATTTTTACAAGCTGTGTCCGGTCAGGCGTTGATGTGGTTCAGTCTAGTAAAATGAAAAAAAATGAAAAAAGCAGACATTTCTAATATGTTGATTTTTACAATGGTCGTGAAGAAATGAAAATAATAAAAATCTTTGAAATATCAACGCGATCGAAAACATTGAATATACTTAGACTTGTCTAGAAGCATATGCCCGACATGAACAATATTAAATATTAATAGTGTCGGTGTGTTGTGCTGTTTTTTTTTAAATAAAAGAGGAAAATAACTTTACAGTTTTAAGTTTTGTACTGATATTTCATGTTGGAACTGCATTTTATGTAGTAAGTTTATTTTTTTATTAAAAAAGATAAATATTTATATTTTTATTATTTACAAAAATAATTCAATTTCATACAAGTTCTCTGAGCCTAAGCGGCTCATTATTAGAAATAGGTGTCAAATTGTGGTAGAGTGGGTACGAACCGAGAAACTCTGACTCAAGAGTCCGCGACACTAACCTCGTCAGAGTTTCAGTTTCTCGGTTCAAACCCCCTCTACCATAATTTGATACCTATTTCTAATAATAATCTGCTTAGGCTCATAGAAAAAGCATGAAATTAAAATATTTGTGTAAATAATAAAAAACACAAACATTTCTCTTTAAAAAAATATAAATATTCTTTTAAAAAACGGCTGAGATGTGACGACCGCCTCACGGCGCACCAAGAAGCTATTTTAATTCTATTTCTGCGACTAAGGTCTTTAGAATAACGGTTCAAGTAATCTTTTGTCTATGCGACATCTAACGACTGTATAAATGCGAGAAAGACGTTCAAATGATGACGATTAGTCCTACAAATGATACACAGATGTCGCGAGCGGTAACCAAAATGAATGTTTCGTACATTAAATGCATTGTCAACTTTGTGATATGGTGATATAACACTCTCCTTATCATTCAACGTTCGCTTTGTTTCGTACATTTTAAGTGGTATTACACAAAGTGAACGATGAATGATAAGGAGAGTGTTCCCAAAATGCCTGTTTACAGAACGCAGTAACATTACAATACAAAGTGGAAAATTCGCGAAAGCATTATTTTATTTATTGATTCGGCATTAACTTTGTGGAATGACATGATTATTTTAATTAAATTAAACACTTGAATAATCCACTGAATTAATTAATTAATTCAGTGGATTATACAAGTGTTTAATTTAATTAAATTAAATAATTATTTATTTATTTTAATTTTATCATACAAATAATTTCAAATTACAATAATATATTCTTCGTCTTCTTGTAGACCATCTGTTTGTGACTTTGTGGCAAAATCTATCTTATTTTTAATTTAAGTTTTACTTAAATTAAAAATAAGATAAAAATAAGAAAACAAACTTTGCAACACATCATTTTATGTAAAACCTGAATGTTTTTTCTCCATTCGAAAAATATTAAGTTTATTAAAAAAAATTAAACAGTACCTTTTCTTCAAAATGCAAAAACAACACTTTCTGCCCTGTAGCGGGTAAATATTAAGTCAAAAATATGCCGCTTTTGCTGGGATATATTATATTTTCTGGTCATTCCGAAAACATGCACAACTGAAAATTGACGATTTTTTTTATATATGACGTTGAAAGGAGTGAGCGATACATGTTAATAAAAGTAGAATTCAATCCAATAACCGTGTTTAATTTTGGATATATTACCCAAAAATCTTACTATACGACTGATCACCCACCCGCCTTCATCCATAATTCAAACAACATAAATCAGTTTGAATGAAGGGTAGATGAAACATTCTAGAATTCTTGTTATTTTTCTTCTTAATTCTACTTAAAGGCTTTCGTCAAATGCCTGCCTACCCAGGTTTCCTATCGGAACATATTTTTCGTATCGGATGTAATAAAATCACGAGAAGATTGCTTTTTAAGTAAGGTCGGATTTGTGCGGAAAAATATCTCGTCTTCATAAATTTCGGGTTGGTGAGCGCTTTTTCGAGAGCATTAAATGGTGACAGCACTGTAGGTCTGACAGCGAAAGGCCTCGCGAGACATTTTGCCTATTTCAAAATTTATATTTTGATAATTTGCCATAGATTTTTTTAAAATTTCAATGAATATTTTAACAATTGACCATTAATAATACAATGTTCTTATAATTACAATAAATTTGCAAATGACTTTTTTTTGTACTACTACTACTACTACTACCATCACGCCGTTTCCCCGCAGGGGTAGGCAGAGAGGATGGAACGCCACACTCTTCTGTCCTGACATACACTCCTAGCCTCCTTCACATCCATACATCTAGTCATACATGCCCTCCGATTACGCAGACTTTTGACACCGCCAGATTTTAGGTTCTGATTGATCTGATCGTGCCAAGTCTTTTTCGGTCGTCCACGTTCTGTTTTCCCTCTCACATTCGCCACATATATTTTCTTAGTCATTCTCTCGCTATCCATTCGTTCCACATGTCCATACCACCGCAAAGAGCTCTTTCTAATCTTTTCAATTATTCCTCGTTCAGCCTTACATTCCTTTCTTATATCATCGTTTTTAATTCTGTCATACAATGATTTTCCACACATTCGTCTGAGGGAGCGCATTTCAACAGCATTCACTCTGCTTTCACCCTTCCTTTGCCAGTTCCATGTTTCGCTTCCATACATTAGTGTCGGTACTAGCACGCCGTTGTGAACCGCTAGCTTGGCTTCCATGGACATATTCTTATTCCCAATCACTCTGTTAAAAGCACCATTTATTCTATTCCCTGCATTCACTCTTCTCTCAATATCCTCATAATATTATTGACATTTTGATTGTGTCAAAATACGTGTTCACAAATCTAGGTTTTCTCCTCTAATGAGTTATTTTAACATGTTTTTTTGACATCTCAACCAAGATGAAGAGACCTGTCATGGGCTGGTTCTGTGGTCTCTTTACACACGCGCAACATTCACCACACTGCTCAATTTTCCAACCGATGAAATCAACGTTATGCATACTTACGTGCCTGTATACTATTTTATTCTAATTTTTTGTATTCTATAATTTTTTGTGACATAAGCTTTGGCAGTAAATAAATAAATAAATAAATAAAAATAAGGGAATAAAACACACACTATTAAATAAAATAAAACAAATTTATGAGGCGAATGTAATTGGAAAAAGAAGCAGAGGGAGACCGAAAAAAACATGGCACGATCAGGTATGTCAAATACTTGAAAGTGGTCAGGTTAGGAGTCGTAACAATCGGCGGGTATGTATGAGGAGATGCTTGAACGTGGAAGAGGCGAAGAATGTTTGCAAAGACAGAGTGGTGTGGCGTTCTATTCTCTCTGCCTACCCCTGAGGGGAAGCGGCGTGATGGTTAGTTAGTTAGTTATAAAAATAAGTGTGTCTATAATAAAAAAACACAAATATTTTCTTTAATAATAATAATAATAAAACCCTTATCCGCACCCCAATGGTGCAAAGGGCACTGCGTCATATAAACGCAGTGTTATCTTGATCGTTTACACATGAAGGAAAGGTGATCAGCCCTCCGCTTCAGGTACCAGTCCAGGGTAATATCGAATAAATATGACTTTTTTTTTTCAGTCTCATATATTTTCTTAAAAAAAAAAGTTATATATATATATATATATATATATATATATATACATATATATATATATATATGTATATATATATATATATATATATATATATATATATATATATATATATATATATATATTATTCTATAATACCTGTTATTATCCCACGTACATACAATTAAAAAAAAAGTTTGAAAAATTAGTTTGAAAAATGAACTGGCGAATGATTTTTCGTTTCGAAGTTTTATTTGTCATACTGTAGCTTCGTTGGCAGAATTATAAAAAACGCCGATATAATTTTCAGCCACTTTTCTTGTAAGAATATGATGTGATGAATCTGCTGACATTATTTTGTGACAGTGATCTACATCGTATCGAATCGACTATCATTAAGCGGAAATGATTTTAAACACCTCAAATTTTAGAATTTATACTTTAAAGATAATTATAAATTGGATGTTGATGTATGGAAGTGAAGCATTTAGATGGCAAAAAAAGGATAAAAGTAGGCTGAATGCAGTCGAAATGCGATCCCACAGACGAGTGTGCGGCAAAACGATGTATGATACATATTCAAACGGTAAAATAAGATAAGAATGCAAATCTGAGATGGTTTAGGCATGTGAATCGAATAAGTGAAGACAGAACAGTAATAAAATATACTAGACGAATGTGAATGGTAATATGTAGAAGCAGATGATGACCGAGGAAAACTTGGCATGATCAAGTATTTCAAATACTTGTATGTAGTCAGGTCAGGAGTAGAAATAATCGGCTGGTTTGTATGAGTTGATGCATGAATGTGGAGGAGGCAAAGATTTTATGCAAAGACAGACTGATGTAGTATTCTATTATCTCTGCCTACCCCTAAGTAACCGGTCATTAAAATTAGCCTTTGACAGGTGGTAAGCCCTGTGAATACCTTGACTTCCAAATTCGTTTTCATCTTTGCTTAGATTTCAAAAAAATTAGTCTATAGATATATCGCTCACTCCTTTCAACAACGTCATAAATAAAAAAAAAAGATTTTTCAGGAGATCGTTTTTAAAGTTTCAAAATATAAAACAATGTTTTAAAAATTTACTGTGCAACAGATCTTTTTAGGTAAAACCTGAAGGTTTTTTCTCCATTTGAAAAATATTTAGTATATTTTAAAAAATAATTAAACAATACCTTTTCTTCAAAATGCA
Organism: Brachycentrus maculatus; assembly: GCF_059751285.1. Taxonomy (NCBI): domain Eukaryota; kingdom Metazoa; phylum Arthropoda; class Insecta; order Trichoptera; family Brachycentridae; genus Brachycentrus; species Brachycentrus maculatus. Next base: position 1,025,984 of record NW_028281169.1, on the reverse strand, counting down.
AAAACAACTCTTTCTGCCCTGTAGCGGGTAACTATTTAGTTAAAAATATGTCGCTTTTGCTGTGTTATGGTACATTTTCTGGGCAATCCGAAAACACGCACAACTAAAAATTGACGATTTTTGATATATTATATGACGTTGTTGAAAGGAGTGAGCGATATGTAGTCAAGTTATATAAGGCTAGATTTATGAAGAAGCCAATTATCGATCCGTTATGATGTTATTAATTTGGAATATTGTCACATCTCTATCTGAAACTATCATCCCTTAAATTCCTTTCGCATTCCTTACTGAATTCCTTTCGCATAAATGTTTGATGTGAGGTTGACGTATGAAGCAGTTTACGAGGCGTACTTCCGTGTTGCATTGTTGTACAATATTACCATTTTACTATTTGCGTAATTCCGTTTCGTGAGTCACTACATTACCCTCCTAAGGCCCATTTGTTAAAGCAATTTACGTAAAGCCTATCTATCTACAATTTTTCATTAATTGATTCGGCAGTTACTTTGTGGTAAAATCTATCCATTTTTAAACTTTATAAAATTAAACAACATTGTTTTAATCACATTTTTTATTATTTTTATTAAAAATACACTTTAACCAACCGGTTTCGACAAAAACCTTGTCATCATCAGGGTTTTTTAAATTCTAAAATTTTAAAATACTAAAAACATTACAATACTCATAGTTAATTACATTGCCTTACCAAAAACTTCTTCACACTCCGTACACCATATAAAAAAATGATTTAAAATTATAATTTAAAAACTCCTTAATGTTATTTTTAATACTCCTATTTGTATTTATAATAAATAAAATAAGTGGTTAAAACAAAGTTGTTTAATTTTATGTTTATAAAATGTGCCACAAAGTATCTGCGAAAAACAATAAAAATACGCATTTTTAATTTAAGTTTTACTTAGTAAAAACCACATTTTTTTAAAAATCTACTGTGACACGTGTTCTATGCATTCCGGTGTTTGAAAATGATGCGGAATGCATCGAAACACGTGTCTCAGTAGATTTTAAGAAATAGTAGTATTTACTAAGTAAAATTTAAATTAAAAATAATATATTTCAATTTGAATTATGCTAAACAAAACATTTGACAAATAAAACTTGTATGCGACGCATCCTGACATATGGGATCGAAAGCAGAGCGGACACCGCAGTAACAAAAAATGCACCACGAGTGTCAGAAATGAAGACTAAAAGGAGCATATCTAGCAAGAGTCTACGAGACAGAATAAGGAACAACAATTTAAGGGAAATATATGAGAACGAAGATGTCTTTAGATGGGGAAGGCAACGAAGGAGACAATGGTATGCGCGTGTGAGAAGAATGGAACCATCCAGACTCTCCCATATTGCACTGTACGGCCAACCCCAAGGTAGGGCACCAAAGAGATGGATCGACAGCTGGGAATCGACGTCGCAGGAGGTTAATTTAACTCTAATATTTATTCAATATTACCCTTGACTGGTATCTGAAGCGGAGGGCTGATCACCTTTCCTTCATGTTAATGATCAAGATAACACTGCGTTTGTATGATGCAGTGCCCTATGCACCACCGGGGCTCGGATAAGGGTTTGAATGAATATAAAAACATAAATATACATACAGTAATTTTATCATTAATATTAAAAATATTTATAATAAAACTATTATTGTTGTATGAACTAGTTTCAAAGTATGATTTGTCAAATGTCAATTAACCATAACTGGCAGATAACACGTCGAAAAACAGATACATTTTCCGTTGGTCGTCGGTCAATCTTGGATTCGTTTAAAAAACTAGACTAGATGCATTCCGTCGTGTAGATAAGTAAAACACAGAACATGCCATTCAGTTAGTGCCTACCGTTCGGTTCGCGGGGATGTCCTGCTCGTGTCTGCGCGAATTGCACAACTGCAATGTAATAATTATAATTAAATAAATATAAATCGTTAAAAAATCTAGTGAGGTATTGAAATGCATACATAAATCCCACACGTCTAACTGTACGTGTGGAATATACGTTAGGGGTAACACGCGATGATACAGTGGCTTTGAAAAGCTGAAAAAGTGATGTTTAGTGACTTTTCTACAGTTATGATTCTCTATTATCTCTACATGATGAAGAATAATAACATGGAAGTCTGGGCATTTACGAGGCTTACGTCTGTCAAAGGCTGGTTTAAGTGATCTTTACACACGTGTAACATTCATCAATTCTACCCGTGATTAACAACCACACTACTCAAATTCTTGGAACTTTAATATATTTTGTTCAAATTCGAAATAGTTCTTGAATTTACTAGAATTTCACTAGACACATCTATGTTGCGATATGAAAAAAAAGTATTAAAAAAAAACCATTTAATTGGAGATAATCCAGATTTATGAACAAGTATTTGGACTCACTCAAAATGTTGTAAGTTATGATTCTTTTAACAAATTCGCTATAAGTTCAAATATAAACAGAATTTCTGAATACGACTACTTATAGAGATAAATAATTTACAAACTGACTAATACGAGGTAAACAGAGAGAATAGAACGCCACACCACGATGTCTTTGCAAAATTTTCCCCTCTTTCACATCCGGGCATTTCTTCGTACATACCCGCCGATTATTACGGCTTCTGACCTGACTACTTTTAGGTATTGACATACTTCATCACGTTTCTAACTACAGACATACATACATTTGCCTCATAAATTTGTTTGACTGTTCTTTCCTCACTCATTCGTTCCACGTGTCCAAACCATCTTAACATACCTTTGTTAATTTTATATATATCTTAGCCTTGCATTCTTTCCGTATATCGTCATTCAAATATCTGTTTTTTTTTTTTTTTTTAAAGGAATAAATCCGCAAATCCCATGTTGAAATAAGCACATAAGTAGATTAGCATCTGCAGGTAGGATTGTAAGGATAGGGAAGGTAAATGTGAAAAAAAATTACAAACACCCAGACCAATCGAAAATAAATCTTTCTATAATTCATTTTGCAATCGGCGGGAATCGAACCCGCGACGCCAGTTTCGCAGTTGAGTGTCTATCCAACTACGCCACGGCGCCTGACTCTATTTCTTTATCTTTTTATTAATATTTATAAATTTTAAAGGTTTCTAAATTTGAACGATTTTTTTTAGTTTTTATACGTATTAATTTATTTTATTTCTTCGGTAATTGTACAGCTTTGTTATTTTAAAAAGTACATAATAAAAAATAGTTACATTAACAATAATAAACATTACATTCCATTAACAAAAATAGTTACATTAATAAAAATAAAACCAATTAAATAATTTCACATTTATGTTATAATAACTATTAAAACATTAAGAGATAAAAAAAGAAAAAAAGAGTGGAAGTGTGTGTGTGTGTGAGGAAGGGAGTAAAAGGGTAAGAGTGTGGTTTAAAAAATAGATTTTGCAGGATGGAAAAGGAAAGGAGAAGAATTAAGCATGTTTTTTTCTACGTAAGAAGGTTAAAAATAAGAATATATTTATAAATATACACATATACATATAGGGTAGACTGGGTACGGTTGAAACAAAGGACGGTTGAAACAGAGCAAATATCTTGCAAACCGTATGCGGTAGGGTGAAGGGTCCAAGGGACGAACAAAGTGGACAACAAGTTCAAACACAAATATCAGTGTTGCATCGCTCGCCGCACTGTGCAGTTGCTTGTAGGAGGTCCTATTGTATTTTGATAACCAAAAGTAAGTATTTTTGTTCTGAGAATTTTCCTTTTATTACGATTTCTATTGAAACGATATTATTGAGTATGATTTCGTGTTTGAAATGAAGCTTGTAGAACACGATATAGTGATTAGTTTTAATATGCCATTATTGTTAACATTACTATTTTCTGTTTTCCACCTAAAGGAGGGGTTGGGGACGGTTGAAACATTTTTTGTGGGTACGGTTGAAACAACATATTTTTTCAGTTTTCCTGTTTTCTAGATGCCGAGAGTACGCGCAAGAAAGACTTCGAGAGGAGAGGTCGACTTGTCGAGGTATACATACGCTGATGAGGAGGTTAAAGCAGGATATTCACTGCGAAAAGCGTCGGAAAAGCATGGATTAAACCACTGTTCGCTCATTAGATATATACGAAAGCGAGATGCATCTGGTGAAGAAGAAAATGGGATATGAACCCCACAACAAAGTTTTTAATAAATAGCAGGAGCAGGAGCTTGCAAAATACTTGCTACTAAAAAAAACAGAGAAAGAAGAGATAAGAAAGGAGCATGAAATAAGGTTGAAACGGATGAAAACTAAGTAAGTGAAGAAAAAAATGGATGGAAGAAAAAGTAGAAGGATCGTTAAAGGAAAAAATAATCATAATATGCAACAGGAATCATCATCAAAAGAGGACGAGTGCTATTGTCTTGTTTGTCTGTCACTGTATTCAGAGAGCAGATCCAGTGAAAAGTGGATACAGTGCACCACTTGTAAACTGTGGGCTCAAGAAGACTGCACAAAAGGTGGTCTTAGCTATGTTTGCCACAATTGCGACTCGGAATGATCCCAAAGCTAGATTTCCGCTTGATTTATGACTAATCAAAATGACAGAAGTGTTTCCTTTTAGTTTATTCACAGATTATTTTCGTTCGATTTGTTTGTTGCCATTGTTTTTAGTTGTTTTTGTTCATTACATATCTGTAGACTGATTAATATTGTCATGCGGTGCCATAATTATTTATAACACAAAAGTAAATAATGAATAAAAAGTCTTACAATATTAAATATTGATTTATTTGCGTGTGTTTCAACTGACCCCAATCACTGTTTCAACTGCCCCTGGTATGGGGACGGTTGAAACAAATCGGATATATTTTTTAAATTTGATCTGCCACTAAAAATAACACACCGGGTACTGAAATAATACTTCCCATTAGTAGACAGAAACACGCTCTTGTATTTAATGCATCTTCCTCATCGCTTGACTTGTAAAGAGCAATACTATGGACAATATAAGCAAAATTGTTTCAACCGTACCCAGTCTACCCTACATACACATCTATACATATATATATGTATATATATATATATATATATATATATATATATATATATATATATATATATATATACATACGTGTATACATATGCACATGTATAAATTACATATACAGAAAAATATACGAACGAAGATGGAAGTATAAAATCTTAGGGTCACATCCATTTCACATGTCGTCTTTCTTTCTTAATTTTATCGATAATGCTTATCTCAACCTTGCATTCTTATTATTCGAGTATAGAGCAGTTCCAATACAATACTTAACGACATGAAAGACCAGTTTTTCCCCTATTTAATTAGATATATTTCGTATAATGACCACTGTGAGAAAACAAGATAAGAAACGTAAACTTGAAGCGTATTACGTTCTATCTTGAGAAATTTACGTCTCAACGTTCTCCGCAAACGTGAGAAGTACGAGTGTAAACCTTCACGAAATGACGTCATAAATTTGAAAGTAAGCACTTTCCTAAAAATCCTGAAATTTATTTCATGACAGATTAATGTCTCTTTTTTTCAATTTTCGTATTTCTGTTTTATTCGCGATTCTTCAGGCTGCCAAAACAAGTCAGGGGTGGGTAATCGTTTAAAAATAAAAACCCCCTTTGGACAATGATTAATTATATATTTATTTTAACATATTACATTTGTCCGCCTCCGTAGTGTTATGGTCAGCACGCTAGGCTACCGTTCTGGAGGTCCCGGGTACGATTCCCATGGGGGGATCAAATAAAAAAAATTGTCATTTTTTCACTCAAATATGTATACAATTTTACCCTGGACTGGTACCTGAAGCGGAGGGCTGATCACATTTCCTTCATGTGTTAGCAATCAAGATAACACTACGTTTATAAAATGTAGTGCCCTATGCACCATTGGGGTGCGGGTAAGGGTTTGATTGATTTTATAACATACTTAAGAGATATTATTTATTACAAACTTATCAGATTTATTACATACTTAATTACATAGATAATATTCCCAATGAGTGATTTCCATTGCTCATTTTGGGACATGGGATCATGGTTAACAGGATTCGAAAACAAATAAGAAAGTAAGAAATAAGAAAACACAGAGAGAAATGTAAAATACAACTTTAATTAGTTGCAATAACTTGTACTTCTCTCATCTCAGCACATGTCCCAGATAAGACACCTTCCGGAACTTGATATCAGTCAGCAACTGTCTCCCTGCACTTGCTCTTCGAAGCTCATTTGCTTTGCTGACCTTCTCGTCTTTATTTATCTAAACTTCATTTCCTGAAAATAAATAAGTACATTGGCGGGCTTATTGCTAAATATCTTCCAACCAACCAAAAACAGATTAGTGATATTGATCAAAACGTATTGATACCACATACAGCTGTTTGCAATCAGAGGGTAGATAGTACTTGAACATTAAAAAAAAACATAAATTACAAATTAATATATATATATATATATAAAACTTAAATTACAAAAGATGATAATAAGGAGGGCAAAGAAAAGAGGGAGTTTTAGGAAGGAGGTAGAGGGAAAAACTAGGGAGGAGGTTTGATAGGCAGTTAGGATTCTAATGATAAATAGTAATATCTCAGACGTTTCTTAAAAATTATTAGAGAAGGTGCATTTTTTACGCGGAGAGGTAATTCATTCCATAGTCTGGCCGCTTAGACAGAGAAGGAATTACTGAAGAATGATGTGTTATGGCGAGGAATGTCAAGTGTTCTTTCTTTCATTATCCTAACTGGACCCATAAACCAAACTCCCAAGTGGAACTTATCCAGAGTTTGTGCAAAATTTGGAATCACTCAAAACATTTTATGTAAAATTTTCTGAAAAAATTATATTTTTGTTCTTCAAACGTATTGTGCCCTTCCATAACAAGAAAAATATGGTATTTATCTTTATTTTCATGTAATTATTTGGTTTAATTGGGCCCTATAGCTCTTAGTAATTGTAGTGTATTAATGAAATGAAATCGTTCCACTTAAAGACATTTGTTTTACGTTAATTAATAGTTTTTTTTTTTATGTATTGTAGCATCACTCAATCATTGAACCATTTCATCTAATTGCTGAGTCAATTAATTTTAACACTGTTTTTAAAGCAGGTTTATTATTTACATATGGAATTGTTAACAATTGTTTCATGAATATCTCATTTTGGATCACTTATGACTTTGAACAAAAATCATCTGAAATTGAAAACAATTATTTTTTAAATCTTGTTTTGAATCACTTATGACTTTTGAAATACAAAAACAATCATTGGAATTTTTTTTTAATTATGATTAAAAAAAACTCGTTTTGGATTACTCGCGATATTCCGAGTCATAAAAAAATCTTCAATTATTTTATAAATATCTCGTTTTGGATCACTAATGATTTTTAAAAAAAGTCATTCAAAATTGTGTTCAATTAATTTTATAAATATCTCGTTTCAGATCACTTTTAAATGAAAAAAAAAACCTTTTGAAATTGTGTTCAATTATTTTATGACGTGTGGTATATTTACGTTTCCGTGTAGTGATTGTCCTGACGAAGAGACGGGTACTTCTCAAAACCAGTATACTTAATCTCGGTAACTACGAAAATACAAACCTTTTTGTAATAAAAAAAAATTCAGTTTAATTACATAATTTGTACGAATACCATTTTTTTCCTTTGTATCTAGTCCATTCTGACGAGTTACAACAGTTGGTTCACGTTGTTTCCGGGATTATTTATTGAATCTTCATGTTTATTTAATCGTCTGATTTTAGTTACGAGTTTATTATTACTTCTACTACAAAGTGTACACATTTCAATCAATTGTTCGATTGTACACGCGAAGAATTCAGATGAACGAAGATGAAGGAAAAATATAACGTCACTAAACTTTAACAACCATTGATTTGCATATCGCTCACTCCTTTCAACAACGTCATATTTCAAAAAGCGTAAATTTTCAGTCGTGCATGTTTTCGGGATGCCCAGAAAATGTACTATATCCCAGCAAAAGCGGCATATTTGTAACTTAATATTTACCCGCTACAGAGGAGAAAGTGTTGTTTTTGCAACAAAGGTTAAAGGAAAGGTATCGTTTAATCATTTTTTTAAATATACTAAATATTTTTTAAATGGAGAAAAAACCTTCAGGTTTTACCTAAAAATGTCTGTTGCGCAGTAAAAAGTTCAATAAGTGGCTTGATATTTATTTTTAAAACATTTTATTATATTCTTAAACCTTAAAAACGATCTCCTGAAAAATCAAGTTTTTTTTTTTTTATATATGTCGTTGTTGAAAGGAGTGAGCGATATGTAATACGATTAATGATGGAGAAATAAGCGAGATTTGCAACATTATGACATCTTAACCGTTTTACTGTGGAACGACGATATATCGACGCTTTATTACTGCGTACCGTCGAAATATCGACTTTTGCTCAGTTTAATTTAAGATATCGACCTGTATGGACGTGTTGCGGTGCGCGCGTGCAAATCATTTTTAATTTATCAATCATAAATATACTTTTAAAAGGTATATCGCGGTGAAAATAATATTTGATGAAAATGTACACAATTTTGTGTAAACTTAATTGAAAGATTATTTGTTCTCTAAAATTCTTCCGCAAGTAAAGGCATAATATGTGAAAAAAGACTTAGCAGTAAAACGCTTAAGATAGATGAAGAAGAACATGGAAATCTGGGTATCTACAGGGTTAATGACCTGTCATAGGCTAGTTAAGTGATAACTTTACACACGTACTTCATTTCCCATTTTTTTAACTAAATTTTTTAAGACTACATATAAGTATACCGGAATATATTATAAATAGGAAAATATTAGTCCCATAATTATACGTTTTTTCATATGTGAGTTCTCGGATGCGTCTATGGTAGAGTTCAGGGAGTTTTTTATGCGATCTCTCTGACGAATGCGCAGCAAAGTGATGTTCGAATGGTGATATAAGGAAAGAATGCAAAGCCGAGATAAGCTTTATAGATAATATTAAGAAAGTTGCGTTGAGATGGTTCTGGCACGTGAATTGAGTAAAGAAAGAAACGGAAAACAAATTAATGAGGCGAATACAATTGGGAATAGAAGCAAAGGAAGACTGATAAAAATTGGCATGATCAAATATATCAAAGTATTTTTTTATCTTTAATTTATATTTGAAGCAAAAACTTTGTTATTTTCCATTTTATAATACAAAAATTACTTCGTTATAAAATCACATTAAATTTTTATCATGACTTAATTATAATGTCTACCGGTTTCGAAACTTACCGCTTATTTTTTAAGACTGATTAATACTAAAACACTATCTACTTTACTTAAGTAGATAGTGTTTTAAGTATTAATCAGTCTTGATAAAGAAGCGGGTAGCTTCGAAACCGGTAGACATTATAATTAAGTTATAATAAAGAATTTATAGTGATTTTAAAACAAAGTTATATTTTAATGAAATATTTTTATTTATTAATTGAGTTCGTGCAAGATTGAAGCATTTCAATGAAATTAGTATCATCAGCGTTGATGTGAAGATTTTACAGCTCTTTATCTAAAATATTAATTCTTTCTCAGTTTTATATCTAGATGTGCTTTTCCCATCCTCCTAAATCATCCCCAGAGGTATAAAACCTTTTAAAAATCTCATAAAATAATTTTTAAGATGCCGAACGGTAATAAAAACAAAAATTTTTGCAAGAAAATTAATAAAGTAGGAAAGAAGATGGTTATTTAATATCTTTCATGGATGTAATTTCTCGACAGACGGTTTATCTCGTTTTTAATTATTACTCCCCTATATTCATTTAATATTTAATATACGTCTACCATTTATTGCAGCGTTTTAATAAAGATTTTCTTTTTCTTTGCCTTATCCCCATTAAATGGTGCATAGGGCACTGCGTCGCATCGATGCAGCGTTATATTAATCGTCAAGGCAAGGTGATATGTCTTGCGCTTCAGTCTAGGCTAGTCCAGGCTGTTATAATATCAAATAAATATAAGAGTCAAAAATCTCTGATGTTTATTTTGAAACCACTGGGAATCGAACCCAGGACCTCCAGCGCTCTAGCCAAACACTCAATTTCGCTATGGAGGTGGAAAATGTGTGTATATACAATTTATATTATTTCTTACGGATGTATTTTGTAGATAAATAGTAAAAGTTCAATGATAAAAGTTTATTTTTAATTGAAATTTTACTTGGTAAATACAATTTTTTCTTAAAATCTATTGTGACACGTGTTCCGATGCATCCGCATCATTTTCAAACACCGCATTCAAAATTATGCGGATGTACGGAAACACGTGTCACAGTAGATTTTAAGAAAGAGTGGTAGAGACAAAGTAAAACTTAAATTAAAAATGGATATATGTATATTACCAGAGTGTTTGATAATGTCCTAAAAGTACGAAACGCGTCACGTATTAACATATATATATATATATATATATATATATATATATATATATATATATATATATATATATATATATATATATATATATATATATATGTATATATATATATATATATATATATATATATATATATATATATATATATATATATATATATATATATATATATATATATAAATGTAGAATTCAACCAAATAAACCTTGTTTAATTTTGGATAACAATACCACAAAGTGACTGCCGAAACAATTAATCAAATAAAAGTGGAAATGAAATAAAATTAAAATAATTTAATAGATTTCCTCATTGTTATTTACCTTCTCCTTTTTATTCTATTTCTATAGATAGATAAAATCACGCGCTTATTTGAACGCAACGTTGTTTTAAAAATTCAAGGCAATTGTTAAGTTACATAAGAAAAAATAAGGTTTTGAACAAACAGACGTTTAAATTTTTATGTGTATAGATTTCGTACGATAATTAAAGGCTTTGCGATTGGGTAAAAAATATGATTTTCGATAAATAGTTTGACTTTGGGTGATAGAGTTATCTCGAACACCCTGTACTCCCTCCCAAACGTATTCAAAACTAGTTTTGAATTTTTCATACCAACCCTGTTCCCTTGCGCAGTAACTACTCCCGTTTTCACAGCTGTGGCAGTAGCTAATTTGTACTCTAATAAATTTCGAATCCACATCCAATTTGTGAAATGAACTTTTCACATTTGTGCAGTTTGCAGCGAGCATGGAAATGACTTGTAACTAAACTTTCACCCGCTGCAACATTCTGACTCCCGGATACTATGAGCTGACATACTAACTTGAAATTAACTCTGGGAAATGTAATGCTATCCCAGTTTTCCAAATTTTCTGGAAGAATGCAAGCACTGAATCGTTTACTTTTAAAAGCGAACGGGAATTCTCGAAATGGCTTTAAAATTATCAGTACCTAGCTGTAAGTGGTTTTACGGTTTAATCCAATCAAGAGAAAAGTATTTATTTAAAAAAATATAAATATATCCATATTGGAGGAATATATATTTAGCTCACTCCTTCGAAGAACGTCATAAGTCAAAAATCGTTAATTTTCAGTTGTGCATGTTTTCGGAACGCTCAGAAAATGTACTATATCCCAGCAACAGCGGCATATTTTTAACTTAATATTTACCCGCTACAGGGCAGAAAGTGTTGTTTTTGCAGGGTTATTTTTGACACCTCAACATAGAAGAAGAAAAATGTGGATGTCTGGGTATGAATGTGTATTACGTGATCACTTAAACCAGCCTTTGACAGGTAGCCCCTATAAATACCCAGACTTCCATATTCTTGTTCATCTCTGTTGAGATGTCAGAATGTATTTTTTTTTTTAAAATATTTTTCTCTCCCCGGTCGAAACGCCATTGACGTGAAATGTAAAGACGTGATTGGTCGTTGAATGAGTGGGTTTATGACACTCTGTGCTGGTGATGGTGTTGTGCTGCTGCGACTCTTGCAAGGATGCCATGAGTGACGCCCTCGACATGTTGGATTTGGACGTACGACAGCTTCTCACACATGAGGTAAGCTTGTCTCTGACCTCTGAACCCCTTTCGCGTCTGATTTTATAGTTTTTTTTACAACAGTTCTATCTATTATTTACTATGCATCAGGTATGGGCAAGGCTCATATCGCTCAATCCTTTCAAGAACGTCATAAATGAAAAATCGTCAATTTCAGTTGTGCATGTTTTTAGAATGCCCAGAAAATGTACTAAATCGCAGCGAAAGCGGCATATTTTTAACTTAATATTCACCCGCTACAGGGCAGAAAGTGTTGTTTTTGCATTTTGAAGAAAATGTATTGTTTAATTATTATTTTAAATATACTAAATATTTTTCAAATAGAGAAAAAACCTTCAGATTTTACCTAAAAAGATCTGTTGCACAGAAAAAAGGTCAATCAGTGAACTACTCAGCATTTGTTCATTACTGGGAGGAAACCACGTAAAACTCTTCAGGAGGAGCTGGACTGGTGGCTGTCGTCAACAGGCCTTACCTTCCGCTTGAAGAGGGTTCAGCATTTTGTGACCCAGGTCGGTTTATAGTACCAATGTCCTTCATTATTATTTTTTATTTGCCAACTCCATGCTTCACCTCGGTACATTGGGGTTGGAAACAGGACTTCATTGTGTACTGCCAGTTATATATTGTCCGGGCAATAATATTCACCATAAATATTTCCTATTGGTTCTCATTTCAAATGCGATCAGTTTGCGATAACTACGGATGTACCGTATCCGGTCTCTACTTAGTTATTGTTCCCGATCCGGAAGTATTTCTCTATTCGTTAGTTTACCACTTCGTTTTGTTATGAGAGGAAATACTAAGTACGGTTATATATATATATATATATATATATATATATATATATATATATATATATATATATATATATATATATATATATATATATATATATATATATATATATATATATATATATATATATATATATATATATATATATATATATATATATATATATATATATATATATATATATATATATATATATATATATATGTATATATATATATATATATATATATATATATATATATATATATATATATATATGTATATATATATATATATGTATATATATATATATATATATATATATATATATATATATATATATTTATATATATATATATATATATATATATGTATGTATATATATATATATATATATATATATATATATATATATATATATATATATATATATATATATATATATATATATATATATATATATATATATATATATATATATATATATATATATATATATATATATATATATATATATATATATATATATATATATATATATATATATATATATATGTATATATATATATATATATATATATATATATATATATATATATATATATATATATATATATATATATATATATATATATATAATTGAAAATACAGAATTTTGTTACGTATTGATTTCACTTGCCATGAAGATTTAAATAAATCTCAACAAAAAAAAACACAAACTATTAACGCAAATACAAAAAAAAATAGTTTTCGAAACTAGTCGAGTTTACATTAATTAACTCAAAAGTGGTCTTAAACAAGTGTTTTATTTTTATACTTAATGAATATTGTGAGTTCTGCGTCATACTTGGCTCTGTTTTCAGGACATTAGTATTCGTCAGTAAAAATATACATCTTTCGTCATAAATCTGCCAAACGTTCATCCTTTAGCAAATAATCACGATTTTATTCAAACTCCCGTGAGTGATAAGATTATGCAAATAACCCGAATTTTTTATCTGAACATTGTACACATTAAAATTAAAATAACACCGTTTTTGTGTGTCGCCTCGCTTCACGACCTCCTGGAAGGTCTAGGATCTGGTGGACAATTTGCCTTCATTATTTCTGGTATCAGACCAAGTTCAAAGCAGGATTTTAAAAGGAAGCTAGTTGCTTTTTAATTGTTAGGGAGGAGCTTATAGGACAAATTTAAAATCACTCACAATTATTCAAAAAAATATTACAAAAATAATTCTTTAAAAGCTCAGAACTTACCCTTCAAAATAAGTATTCGTAGAACTTAATGTGCCAACAATTGAAGAAATTTTTAATAAAGCGTCTATCTTACAAACCTTTAAAGAAAAAACAACTGAAGCGCAAAATTCACGTAACTCTAGATTTTCTAATAATTTAATGTTGCACGGATGTAAAATAACAGCAGCGTTAAACCATTATACGTACGTTGGTAAAAAAACTATCATATACTTACGGAAAACTTAAAATCTATAAAAAGTTATAAAACCTTTAAAACTAATTTTAAAAAACATATAAGACTCACCCCTACCTAGACTCCATTCCAAAGATTTTTTTTTATTTACTTTGTTAATTTTTAATTTTAATTTACTTTGTTTAAAAAAAATAATTGTAAAACGAACTCCCTCTCTTAACACAAGTATCTACTTTATTAGAGAGGTAGAAACGTTACATTTTAAATGTTTTGTATTATTTAAATATGTATTTTGTAAAAAAAAAATCAATAAAAACAAAAAAACATTTAATAAGTCTATATCCATAAACAGGACAGCACTGCACGCATTAGGGTAAGTGGTTCATTTTCATCCTGGTTCAACATCTCTAAAGTGAATGTGTCAACAGGGATGTGTTATGTCGCCTTGGATGTTTAATCTATACATGGATAACTGCATGAAAGAGCTGAAAGGATTCAATGTTGGAGCTAGAATGAACAATTTGACTGTTTGTTGCCTTTTGAATGTTGACGATGATGTTCTTCTTGCCGATAGCAGAAATGACCTGAAGGCATTGATGACAAAAGTGTATGATGTGTGCAAGGAAAGTGCTTACAAATGAATGTTGGCAAATCCAAAATTATGGTTTTTGAAAAAAATGAATGTATCTTTGTGTGTTGAATTAGAAATTGGGGTAAAATTTGAACAGGTTTATGATTTCGTACATTTTGAAAGTACTTTTTTTAGGGATGGAAAGATTGATAAAGATAAAGAAAGAAGAGTCAATGCTGGGTACGAAGTGAATAGTGCACTGGAATCAATTTTAGTAAATAAAAGCCTTTCCTAGCGAAAGTTAAACTGGAAGTTCACAACGGAGTCCTAGTTCCAACCCTTATGTATGGAAGTGAAGCAAGCAATTGGATAAGGTTGAAAGTAAATTGAAAGCAGTCAACATGCGTTGATGTTTGAATGTGGAATTGGCGATGATTGTTTGCAAATGAATATATAAATAAAAATACAGATTGACATGGCGTCCTTTTCTTGCTGCCTACCCATACTGGGATGCGTCGCGACGGTTAATTAGTTGCTTTTA
This sequence comes from Brachycentrus maculatus, assembly GCF_059751285.1. Classification (NCBI taxonomy): domain Eukaryota; kingdom Metazoa; phylum Arthropoda; class Insecta; order Trichoptera; family Brachycentridae; genus Brachycentrus; species Brachycentrus maculatus. The sequence goes on along the minus strand of NW_028281169.1, from coordinate 1,010,696 downwards.
GTCGGTCCATCTTCTAGAAAATCATTGTACTCAGTCGCTCTTTGTCCCTATACGCAGAGACATGTCGATGTTTTGACGACCCGATATTTTAAAGAAATGAGATGTTGAAAGTTTGTGAAAATCAGAAAGCAAAACAGTGTGAATTCTCTCCCTTTGGGGACGATTTCACAAGTTCTGAAAGTCAAATCATGAAAACTGAATATATACGAGTGTTTGATCTTTTAGAGAAAATGTTTACGGGATATCGGGAAAATATGTCAACTTTTCTCAACTACCAGCTCACGGGACTACTTTGTTTCTAACAATCTTCTCAGAATGGTCAAAAACTTAAAAAAAATATATGTAAATATATATATATATATATATATATATATATATATATATATATATATATATATATATATATATATATATATATATTTCGTCCGCCTCCGTAGTGTAATGGTCAGCACGCTCGGCTACCATTCTGGAGGTCCCGTGTTCGATTCCCAGAGGGGTCAAATAAATATAAGTTTTTTTTGCTCACTGTAATATTTCTTCACTGTAATATTTATTTTAGGCCGATCACCTTTCCTTCATGTGTAAACGTTCAAGATAACTCTGCGTTTATATGACGCAGTGCCCTATGCACCATTGGGGTGCGGATAAGGGTTTATTATATTTATATATATATATATTTATATATATATATATATATAATATATATATATATATATATATATATATATATATATATATATATATATATATATATATATATATATATATATATATATATATATATATATATATATATATATATATATATATATATATATATATATATATATATATATATATATATATATATATATATATATATATATATATATATATATATCTATATATATATATATATATATATATATAGTTATCTGGGTTGAAAGAAAATTAAGATGCGGGCTATCGATTATCCCGTCTCAAGCATTCGATCTGCACTTCAACGCGTGCTGATCAGAACGTCTCAAAGTTGGCATAATTTTACAACACAATTAAAACTATAGGCGTTTCATTGCGCAATCTTGATTCGTGGTTTGGAGTTATTGCCGCAGAACACAGACCACGTTTTACGATCGTCGGTAAGCTCTGCCTTTGAAGGATGAATATAAGGGTTCAAGGATGGTACGTCTTTATTTTTGGAAATTTAAAGTCTTAAATTTATTTTCACGACCCATTCCTTCCGTTGAAACGGTGACTATTTCCGTTTTCGCTATTCGTCTTGCGGAAAATGTAATTTATGAGTGTTTTCACTAACTGGATTCACAGAAATGAAAATGAAAATTATACACATGTAAAACAATTATAATTTTATTGTTAACCCTGTCACAAATCGCTCACTCCTTTCAAGAACGTCATAAATCAAAAATCGTCAATTTTCAGTTGAGCATGTTTTCGGAATACCCAGAAAATGTACTATATCCATTTTTTTATTATATTCTTTTAAGCGGCATATTTTTAACTTAATATTTACCCGCTACGGGGCAGCAAGTGTTGTTTTAGCGTTTTGAAGAAATGGTATTGTGTAATATTTAAAAAAAATATATTAAATATTTTTCAAATAGAGAAAGGTTTCAGGAGATTTCAGGTTTTACCTAAAAAGATCTGTTGCATAGTAAAAAGTTCAATAAGTGGCTTGATATTTATTTTTTTTACATTGTATTATATTTTTAAACTTTAATAACGTTCTCCTGAAAAATCAAGTTTTTTGATTTATGACGTTCTTGAAAGGAGTGAGCTAAATATGAATTTTATAAGGGTCTCAACTTGAAGTGAAACATCTATCGTTTTATTTGAAAGAAGATAGAATTATGAGCATCCCAGGGCTTACGACCTGGCATTTGGCTGTAATTACTTTATACATTTGCGTAGTGTCTTTAGTTTGTAATTTTAGTTTGCGGCAGGGTCTATGGTTGATTTGACTAATAAAATAAAATAATTAAACCATATCCGCTCCGTAGGTGTAGCATATGGAGTCCACAAACTGTCTCCAGACTTTAGTGTCGGCTGCCAGCTCCCTTGCATCCTCCCAAGTCAGATCCGCGTCCCGAAGTTCTGAGGAGAACTGCCGACGAATTGTCAGCAGTGGTCGTCCTGGGCGGCGCGAACCTGATGCCTTGTAAAAGAGGCAAGCTTTATTAAGGCTCTCAGGATTGATTTGAGTTAGCCTTTTATTTAGCAAAGACCATTTAAAAACATCCTTACCGGATTATTTTCCACACTGAGAGACGACTGAAAACATGACGTTCAATTTATGACAATTTGACAAGTTATTTGATTCACATATTAAAACATATATTCAGACTTCCATAATCTTTTTCATCTATAGTGAGATGTCAAAATGTAGAAATTACTTTTAAGTAGGGAAACACCAGATTTGTGAACAAGATTTTAGACACACTTAAAATTTGCATAAAGACTGTTTATACCATCATTTATAGATTCAACTATTGAATCACATATTTAAATGGTCGAATATTATAAACTTCAAATATCAAGTATTTTCTTGAATGTTTTTCGCAGATAATTTATGACACATTTAACATTATAAAATGAAACTAGAGCTATGTATTTAACCACTTTTATATTGGTACTTTTCTCCAACCGGTTTCGACACGAACCTTGTCATTAAACCCAGATGATGACAAGGTTCTTGTGAAAACCGGCTGCAGAAAAGTACAATAAAAAGTGGTTAAAACAAAGTTCAAGTTTTGTTTTATAAATTTTTTAATAACTTTGATATCGCTGAAATATGGTAAGATTTTTTTCTGAAAAACCCTTCAGAATAAATTGCTGAAACAGATCTGTGAACATCTATTTGACATACCCAAAAATGCTGTGTGATATAAGTACTCGTTTAAAGTATTTAGAATATCGGTGATAGTGGCGTCATTTAGGTTAGTGGGGTCCACTACTAAATGCATTAGGTACTACTTTCCTTGTTCTGCGTGTTTTCTACTGACCTTATTCATAAATCATGCAAATGTTCCTCCCCCAGGAAAATAGCCAGTTGCAATATTCACCCTCTTCGCTACAAAACTACCCCGTTTATAACCAAGCGCCAAACTGCATAAGCGCACGCACGGCGAAAGAGATTACTTTTTTTTTAAATTACCTAACGTCCAAGTGACTCTGAAATCTAGCTACGGCTTATGCAACACCGCTTATCGGGTCGTCCCTTATAGGGTCATCCCTACTTAGGCTTCAACATTTTAAGTTTCATAGCCTTTGCCTACTCGTGAATGGATTTACTCTTTATGTTTAAAGTTACTCTAATTTCTTGTATTTCCTTTTTTTATTTATGTTTATTTTTTTATTTGTATACATTTATTTAAATCACAATGTATACATATTTAGAACTTTTTTTTTGCAGAGACCCACCAAACCACCTTGTGTGTTTTGTCGGTGGAGTTCTTTATTAATACATTTTTATTGTTTTTAACGATTTAAGCCTAATATACACACAAAAAGAGAAAAAAAATTAGAAAGTAAAATTCATGAGTGAAAATTCTAGGCAAAAACACTCGCTAAGCGATTACTCGCAGATTACTCACTATTTAAATTTAATTTAATCCTTAATTTATATATTAAGGAAAACTATCAAGTTAATATCGCCCACTCCTTTCAAGAACGTCATAAATAAAAAAAATTGATTTTTCAGGAGAACGTTTTTAAAGTTTAAAAATATAATGCAGTGTATTAAAAATAAATATCAAGCCACTTATTAATTTTTTTTTAATATGCAACAGATCTTTTTATGTAAAACCTGAAGGTTTTTTCTACATTCGAAAAATATTAAGTATATTTTAAAAAAAATTTTAAATAATACCTTTTCTTCAAAATGCAAAAACAACACTTTCTGCCCTGTATTGGGTAAATATTAAGTTAAAAATATGCCTCTTTTGCTGAGATATAGTACATTTTCTGGGCATTCCGAAAACATGCACAACTGAAAATTGACGATTTTTGATTTATGACGTTCTTGAAAGGAGCGAGCGATATATTACTATGATCAAGTACACTTGATAGTGGTCAGGTTAGGAGTCGGAGTAATCGGCGCGTATGTATGAGGAGATGCATGAATGTATTAGAAGCGAAGATTGTTGGCAAAGACAGATTGATGTGGCGTTCTATTCTCTCTGCCTACCCCCGAGGGAAAGCGGCGTGATGATAAATTTACTAATTAGTTTTATACTCAGCATTTTTGGATTATTCCTCAACAATGAGTTATCTTTATCAAGATATAAAGGATAACTCGGTATAGATGCCTAGAATTTTCACTCATGGATTACATGAAATTATAGTAACTTTAAACATAAAGAGTAAACCCACTCACAAGTAGGCATAGGCTATGAAACTTATAAAGTTGAAGCCTGAGTAAGGACATGATAAACGGTGTTGCATAAGCCGTAGCTAGATTTCAGAGTCACTTGGACGTTAGGTACTTTAAAAAATAAAATAAAAACTCGGTATAGATGAAGAAGTAAATTGAGATGAGAATAAAATAGTTTGGGTATTCGTTAGGCTCACGACGTGTCATTGGCTGGTTTAAGTGATCACTTTATGCATTGTGTTACATTTACATTTCCATCCATCATTGAAAACCACCATACTCAAATTTCGAAAAGTTGTGTGTAGGTACCATATTTTGCAAGTGATGACACAAGTTTTTTTTGAGGATGAGCCTCAACGGCGACATCTATTGGTAAAATTAATTTGTAAGCATAAACCTTCATATACATACAAACAAAACTTGAATGTATCATTTTAATTTTATATATTTAGACCAGATATTTTTTTCACAATATTTTGAATGTGTCTTAATCATTATTCATCATTTTCGGCTTATACCTCGTTAAAGAGTTGTTTTTAATGAACAATTCAGTGTAAATGAAAAACCGCATGAAGATGGTGATATGGTGATCACTCAAACTAGACAATGACAGTTCGTAAGCTCTATAACTGTCCAAACATCCTTATTCCTTTCTCACATTTTTTTATCTGTTGATACATCTACGACAAATCTTGACAACAATCTGTCAATAATTAATTATAGATTCTTATTTGTTTTGTTTTTTTTTTTTAAATATTTTTAGATATTTTTCATACCTTCCCTGTTTTAAAAAAACACGACTCGCCACTGACATCACCCCTACATATATTACATATATATATACACACTACAACACACACACACACATACACACCATAATATGTACAAACAACCTACCCCAATACGGCGTTCATTGTTCCATCACTGGATAAATTACCTTGCTAATAATTTCTATGCCTCATGTTTCAATGTCCTTGGCAACCTTAATTTAGTTAAACATGATGCTAATAGCGCTAACCCACATGTTGGTTTGGTTGGTTATACGCGATAAATAAATAGTGGCGAATAGAAATACTTATAACATCAGGTTGTATTTCACAGGAAATATTGACCAAATTACAACTTATGACAGTCAATGCTAAAATATTCCGTACAATTAAGAATTACTCTCACATAACAAAAGAAAATACCTCCCAGCAAAGCAGACAAATCACAATTGATACACTTAGAAACGTACATAGAACTGCAATATCCAAAACTCAGGAACACATGAAACAAAACCTTACACATACATACATATCGCTCACTTCTTTCAAGAACGTCATAAATAAAAAATTGTCAATTTTCAGATGTGCATGTTTTCGAAATGCCCAGAAAATGTACTTTATCCCAGCAAAAGAGGCATATTTTTAACTTAATATTTACCCGCTACAGGGCAGAAAATGTTGTTTTTGCATTTTGATTAAAAGGTATTGTTTAATTATTTTCTTAAATATTTTTTAAATGGATAGAAACCTTCAGGTTTTACCTTAAAAGATATGTTGCACAGTAAAAAGTTCAATAAGTAGTTTGATATTTATTTTTAATACATTGTGTTATATTTTTAAACATTAAAAACGTTCTCCTGAAAAATAAAATTTTATGAATTTTGACGATCTTGAAAAGAGTGAGCGATATCTCTTTTGGTCTTAAGAACTTTGAATACAATGCAATTAAGTTGTACGACTTCCTTCCATCAAAGTTTAAAAAAAAATTACTTTGTATAAAATAGCTACTCTTGTTCTTCTTATTTAGCCCTCAGTCCTCCACTGCTGGATATAGGCCTCTTCCGTATCCTTCCATATTTTTCGTTTGGTTGCTACTTGCAGTCAGTTTTTAATCTCTACACCGGCTATGTCGTTGGACCATCTTTTTTGAGGTCCCCCGATACCTTTTTTATTCTTCCAAGGTCTCCATCTTAAAATTTTAAGGGTCCGTTCATAAGGAGGTACTCATAAATGGTTAATGGAGGTGGGTAGATCTGAAATAGACGCATCATTCGGCCTTGCCGTATTTGATTGCATTTATGTCATTAACAATTTTCTTTTATATTGTTTTATAAACAATTATTTTGAAATGTGCCCTTGGCATGAGAAAACTCAGTGAGGCAAATTATTATAATTTGCAATTATGTTTATGATGAATTTAAATTAATTAATAAATTTGCATATATTGTTTATAAGTACAATAATAGTTTCTAGATGATTAGTTAGTTAATTAAGTGTATTAATATGACAAAATTAATATTAAAACAAAAATGTATGTGCAACCTTGTGGTGTTCCGCAAGGCGATCGTTTATAACCTTTAATAAAATTACTTTGTTGCAAAAAAACTAAACACGTGCGACACATTTTCGTATTTTTTTTAAAACGAACAGCTTCTGTATGTCTCTTATCAGTTTGTTTAAGAAAATCTGCCGACAGGTTGTATATCCGCTTAAAAATAGAAACAGCAGATAACGTTGTTTGGAGATGTCTTATTCGGATGATGGAGTGTATCATTCTTGCTCATAGGGCTGATTCTGTTTCAGTCTTGTTATTCTGACGACACCTGACTGTCTTTCGCTGTAATAACAGTAATTAAGCGGAATTACGTAATTTGTTTACTTGTCGTTAAACCGAACTGTTTAATTTAAGTGTTGACACGTGTGTCTTAGTTTTGTGGAGTATACAGCTTATTGTGAAGACCTAAGTGTTTATTTTCTCTCGTCATTTCAGTTTTCTTAATTTAATGTAACTAAATCTTACCTGATACAAAGTATCTTAGAATTTATTAATTGAATCCGTGTGTTTTATTTAAAATTATGCACTTGTATACAAATAAATTCACCATTCTGCCCTTTGTAGGACGTCCATTTTGCGCTAATTTTAGAAAGATGTACAAACAGATGTATTGTTATAAGATTCCTTTCGTATGTTGATAGAAATTTCAATAAATGTAGAAATTTATCACATGATGCTGTTGTCAGTAAAGAATTTATGAAGTTAATAGCTTTTCCAATAAAAAAACCGAGATTTTTCCGAAATACTTCACAATTTATTTTTCCTGAAATATCATTTTAATTCAAGATACTTCTAGTATAACCAGTTGATTGTAAACATTTTTATTTGTCTTCTTCATGGTGTAGGCCTTTTTAAAAGGGCCTGTGGCCTTTAGAGTAGCTTGCTTTAAGAAGGATTAGCCACCTGCGATGTGGATTCCCAACTGTCAATCCATCTCTTTGGTGGTCTGCCCGGGAGTCGACTATCTTATGGAGTCTGGATGGTTCCATTCTCCTCACATGCGATTACCATTGTCTTCTTCGTTTCTCATTGTTTATTATTCAAGCTTCTTTATAGATGTTCAATAATGAGCAGGATAGTAAGCAGTACTTTAGAATATAGTAATCACTTGAGCTAGTCAAATGCAAGCTCGTAAGTCCCGGAATGCTCAGACTTGAGAACTTGAGATCTTGAGAACCAACATGCACTAAGGATTCAAAAATAGCATGCACTTAACGCCGAGGTCTAACATGCACTAAGGGTATTTATCAAAATAGGTCAGAATTATAAAGGTTGAGGAGTGGGCGGTGTCTAAAGTTGGAGGACTTTAACAGCGGACTTAGTTTACAACATTTTGAGAGTGTCCAAATACTTGTTCACAAATCTGGATTATCTCCAATTATAGGAGTTATTTTTCATATTATTTTTTTGACATCTCATCAAAGATGGAGAAGAATATGGAAATCTAAGCATTCACGGGACTGACGACCGTCATAGGCTGATTTAAGTGATCACTTTACACACGTGTAATATTCACCAATTCTACCCATTTTTGACAACCACACTACTCAAATTCTTGGAAGTTCTATATAAGTATATATCAACCAATTTTTGAATCACTAGAACTTCACTAGAGACATCTATTGGTGCGATGAAAATATTTTTTTTTATTGAGACTGAGTTTATTTACCTACTAGGTTCTTGGTGATTATTCTTTACTACATCTTATAATTCCTGTGATATTCTCAAGTGAGTACGTTTAAGTGTTTCATGTGATATTTAAGTGGTTGAAAAGTTATAAAATATCATTGATTTCGGCCATTTATTCGTTTCACCTGGTGCGTCGATTATCCGAACTATTTCTTGAATGTTCTTTTGCAATTTCACGCCTTTGGTCGTAAGTATAATTTCCTTTTCACTGCGTAATACTCGTAAAGTACACCCTTTTCCATCAACGAATTAATACACTGTCTTTCAATTTATTTCTTTTCGTTTTGTGGCTCCCTGTCTCTTCGTTTCTACTCCTTTAATGAATCTGTCTATCGTAATATTTTGATGTAGGATTTCTGAAATAATATTATGTTATTGTTATGTCTTGAAGGATTATACCGAGGGCGTACTAGCAGAGCGCATTAAGTCTTAAAAAAATATGTTCCGGAATAATGGATTGTAAAAAACAACACTTGTTTCAAGTCATTTTTATACATATTGCTCTTTTATTACTTATCAATTTAAAAAAAAAGTACTATTTGGCTACACTCATTCATAATAATAAAACTTACAACATTTTGAGTGTGTCCAAATACTTGTTCACAAAATCTGGATTATCTCCAATTACAGGAGTTATTTTCATATTATTTTTTATTTATAAGCTTAAATAATAAAAATGAAAATGGCATTTTCTGGCGTTTCTCATGTTTGTGATTATAATCCAGGATTCGGATCTCACATACTAATAAAAGAGTTTCTGCTTAGTAAAAAGCTTCTTTACATCTCACCAATAGATGTCTCTAGTGAAGTTCTAGTGATTCAAGAACAAAGTTTCTAAATTGGTTCATATATACAGAACTTCCAAGAATTTGAGTAGTGTGGTTGTCAATAATGGGTAGAATTGGTGAATGTTACACGTGTGTAAAGTGATCACTTAAACCAGCCTATGACGGTCGTCAGCCCCGTAAATGCCCAGACTTCCATATTCTTCTTCATCTTTGATGAGATGTCAAAAATAATATAATAAAACTTAATTGTAAATGTACTTTTGTGTACATAAATTCAATCATAATAGTACCTAATTGTAAAGAATGTAATTTTGAGAACACACATTTAATCACATAATACTTAATTCTAAGGAATGGACTTTACCGTACATATATTATAATTACTTTTTGTAAAGGTTATACTTTTAGTTAAACACATTCATAAAAATTCCCGATCGTACATTCCTTACAATAGGATAAATTATGAACATGTGAATCCAAAGGTACATTCTCTACTATTATTAATTATTATTAACGGGTGAACCCAACAGATTACATTCCTTACAAATGGGTATTATTATGAATGTTTGTTTCCAAAAGTACATTATTTTAAATTAGATATTACTTATTTATTTTTTTACAAAAATGTTAATAAAATTAGTATATAACCACTCACCGAGATTTTTTTACGTCTACCGGTTTCGAGACGTACCCGTCTCTTCGTCAGGACAATCACTAACACAGCATGCAAACAATACTACCCTTCACCACCATAGCACCATTTACACACTCAAAACTACACAAAATGTCTAACACATGCGATTTTTGGTCGACCCGAAGACCAACATGCACTATAGTTTTCAATACAGACATGCGTTACGAGCCGAGGTTAAACGTACATTAAAATTAGACTAGGAATCGAATCTATTTATATACTTGTAGGATGAAAGGAGTGGGGGGAGTTCGAATTGGATATTGATGAATCGTGTTTAACCGATGTCGAATCAAACAATGGACTATATGTAAAATTTATTTGGTTTAAGTGGTTATATACTAATTTTATTAACATTTTTGTAAAAAAATAAATAACCAAAAATGACTAACCACAAAGTAAATGCTTTAAATATTAATAATATTGAGAATATAGATATGACTATTAATGTTTCTACGCCAAAATTACGACTTTGACAATTGGGTATTATTGTGAATACATATGTTTCCAAAAGAACATTCTCTACGATTAGGTATTATTATGAATGTGTATACCCAAAGGATTTTTTCTTAAATTTGATATTATTAAGAATGTGTATACCCAAAAGTACAGTTTTCACAATTGGTGATAATGATTAATACTTATGTGAATCTAAAAGTAAATTGTTTACAATAAGGTTGATCATGAATATGTCTATCAAGAAAGATTTATTTTCAATTGGTCTGGGTATTTGTGGTGTATTTTTCACTTTAACCTTCCCTATCCTTACTATCCTACCTGCAGACAAGCTTCCAATAGAGACTTTGCGGCTTATCCCTTTTAAAAAATCCAAAAGTGCATTGTTTACAATCAGGTATTATCATGAATATGTTTATCTAAATATAGATTATTAATTATCAGGTACTATTATGAAGACAATTGGGTATTATTATGAATATGTAAACCCTTAACTTTTTTTGGAAAGTAATAATTTAATTCTTGTCCGCCTCCGTAGTGTAATGGTCAGCATGCTCGCCTACCGTTCTGGAGGTCCCGGGTTCGATTCCCTAGGGGGGTAAAATAAATATAAGTGATTTTTTCACTCTAATATTTATTCAATATTACACTGGACTGGTACCTGAAGTGGAGGGCTGATCACCTTTCCTTCATGTGTAATCGATCGAGATAACACTGCGTTTATATGAAGCAGTGCCCTATGCACCATTGGGGTGAATTTTTTTTTTTTTAATTTAATTAAAAGAACAGTCTGTGCCTAGAACAAACTTTTCTTCTTTACACTCCATTATCTCGGAACATGTTTTTATGACTTACTGCGTTCTCTTACTACGCCCTCGATATGTCGACCCGTTCTTCCTATTATTCGGTTATTTGAACGGAAGGAAAACTAAGAATCTAGAAGTAAAACATTAATATCATCCAAATATCTTGTGACGTCACATAAATGGACCCCAAGATGAAGGTTTCGAGTGTTTTACGTTCTCCATGTTGCGCGCTATTGATCTTGTTATCTTGATAAAGAAGCGGTTAGCTTTGAAACCGGTAGACATTATAATTAAGTTATAATAAAATATTTATAGTGATTTTAAAACAAAGTTACATTTTGATTATAAGAAAGTATCATTTTATATCATAGCGAAGCGCCCTTGACGAAAATGGTTAAAAAATATCTAAAATTATGGTGGGTTAGTTATTATATTTTTATCCGTACCTTATAGCGCAACGGCATGACTTATTTTCATTGTAAATTGAATGAATTGAGATGATCAGAGTAATACGTGTCAAACGCCAGTTAACATAAATTGTCAACGTGAAATGAAACGGAAAATTTAAGCTTCAGTAATTCAGTCTAGCTGTGCAATCATTCGGATGAAAGGATGCTCCATTCTTGTCAACTCCTAAAAATATCTGCGAATTATTTCCAATTTACTCGATTGTCCATTTTTTTACTTTTTTGTATTATTACAAGGAAGGATTATTGAGTAAACTTGTGAATCTGTTCTAAATTTAACAATTTAGCGAAAATTCAATACAAAAAGGTTTAAAAGTAACAAAGATATTTTAAATTTTTATATAAGGTGTTAAAATCAAACACCAATTTTTTGAGTCTACTAAATTGTATTTTGTTGTTTAAAATTGAAATGATCGACATTCGTTTGAAAATGATATAACAAGGCGAAAAAAAAAACATTTTTTTATGTGTTTTACCAATAAAACACAATTTAGTAGACTCCTAAAATCAGTATTTGATTTTTACATTTAATGCATACATTAAAATGGAGTTCTACAAATTTTATTATATGTATATATATATATATACATATATATATATATATATATATATATATATATATATATATATATATATATATATATATATATATATATATATATATATATATATATATATATATATATATATATATATATATATATATATATATATATATATATATATATATATATATATATATATATATATATATATATATATATATATATATATATATATATATATATATATATATATATATATATATATATATATATATATATATATATATATATATATAAAGTAAAAATATTCACCGTCTAGCTAACCACCGCGCTGCTTCTTCGCAGGGGTAGGCAGAGAGAATAAAGCGCCACACCATTCTATCCTTGCAAACATCATTCGCCTCTTTCACATTCACGCATCTCCTCATACACATCCGTCGATTATTCTGACTCCTGACCCGGCCGCGTTTAGTACAATAGTAGCTATCAATTTTCAATTTAAGTTTTACTTGGTAAATACCACTATTTCTTAAAGTCTATTGTGTACGGTTTTTTTTTAAATGATGCGGAATGCATCGAAACACATCACGGTGGATTTTAAAAAATTGTGGTATTCACGAAGTTGAACTTCAATTATAAAAAATGGGTAGAAATTACCGCAAAGTTGGTTTTTAATAAAAATGTGAGTGGATCAAAAAACATTCTCATTCAGTCATTTTATTTCTCTAAAATATATCACAAAGTTAATGGTTATATTGAAAGCTGTCCCACCGCTTGCCCAGATCTGATACAGAAGCATCTAGGCTTCCTGATAGATTTGCACTTGCAAGGCAATTTTTTTTAAACTAATTTGCGAAATTTATTGAAAATGTGAAGCAATATAAAATTGTATTTATTTAGATTGGCAGTGACAGGTATATTTACAGCTTTTAAATGTAAATTCACAGTAAAAGTTAATGGTTAAAATATATTCAAAATAGAAATTAATATAACTTATTAGAATACAAACAATGAACGCATATCCCTAGATAACTAAACATTCGTCCACGCGACGACACCCTTCTGGGAAAAAGTCAAGTGCACGTACTTCCCTGCACCCCGCACCCGCTAGACTTTGTTTACGGAAAAGTGATTTATTGTTTAATTTTTCTTACATTCATTCCTTAAAAACCAAACTTATGTGTCATGCAGTTACTATTTTTAATAAATACTTTTGATAAATTTCACGTTTTGAATTGCGTAGTCCGCCTGACGAATGTTTAGTTACTATGTATCTACAAATAAAGTTTTGTTATCTAGGGTTAATTATGGATTTACTAGTCACACGTACAAAACATTCGAACAATTAACATAATGAATAAAAATTGACATATCGTAGTCATACAGGAGAAAGTGACCAAGTGCATTGTTTAACAAAAAAGTGATCATTGACTATTTGATATCTTACTAGCTTAATATTGCCCTGAAAAATTCCAAAAGGATTTTAAACTTGGAAATATATTATGTTACCTTGTCAACTAAATGCATTGGTGTTTATTTTCTTGCCAAGCAGAAGTGACCTAAATCGCCCCCCTGAACATTTTACGTTTTGGTAGTTGGTCACTCTCTCCTGTACGACTACGATATATTTAATGTTTGATATTTCCTGAAATTAATTAATTTCGACTGAAGAGCGTGGGCTGTAACTTTTAACCCTCTCGGCGTGTTTTCTGATTACATTTTGTTTTCGTGTGGAGAGTGTATGCATAATTTATTACACGTGGGTTCGAATTTACGCCAAAGTTAAGAGGGTCAAAATCGAAGTGTAACTTTAAGCTTTGCTCGATAAAGTTCGCAACTTCGAGTGTTTGATGCAACTTCCGGAACTGATTCACAAATCTCTCGGGAAAATTTACCTCTTTTATTTTTTACAAATTGTCGATAAAATTAAGAAAGATGTGTGTTGAGATGGTTTGGACGTGTGGAACGTATGAGTGAGGAAAGAACGGTTAAACAAATTAATGAGGTGAATTTAGTTGGAAAAAGATGCAGAGGAAGACCGAGGAAAACTTGGCACAAGGAGATGCATGAACGTGGAAGAGACGAAGAATGTTTGCAAAGACAGAGTGGTGTGGCGTTCGATTCCCTCTGCCTACCCCTGCGGCGAAGCGGCGTGATGGTTAGTTAGTTATGAAACTATACACGTTAGTTCACTGGAGCCATCTATGGTATGATTTGGAACCCTTCGTTTAGCAGAGACCCTTTTGTTTGTACGTATGCAAGATCTTTACCGGATTATTTTACATACTGGTAAATAACTCTTAAGGGAAGAAATTCTGATTTGTGGGTAAGATTTTGGACACACTCAAAATGTTGTGAATAAACTTTTATGTTGACTGCGTGAAACCATTAAGCAAAATGTTGAGAAGGCACTTTGAGTATAGTTTATTATGAATACCTACAAATTCCTGTGAAAAAGTCAGCCCATAAAATATTTTTATTTTATTTTTTTGTTCATATTATTTTTTGACATCTCATCAAAGATGAAGAAGAATATGGAAGTCTGGGCATTTACGGGGCTGACGACCGTCATAGGCTGGTTTAAGTGATCACTTTACACACGTGTAACACTTTACACAGTTAGTTATTATGTTTACAATATTTAGTTTATATTTAAATTATTGTAAATAAATACTATTGAAGATTTAACACTCTCCTTATCATTCATCGTTCACTTTAATAAACACTAACTCGCAACTACCAGTTTCGGAATAATCATTCCATCATCAGGTTATTAAAATAAAATAAAAATTATTTGTCTGACATTTGTACCAAAAATTAAATTTTAATGATTGTATTACGCAAAGTGAACGATGAACGATGCGGAGAGTGTTAGATTACCATACCACAAAGTTATCAATGCTTTTAATAAACAAAATATGAATCTGTAAAATTAATCGTTAGGCATTATTAAAAATGACAGACGATAGAGAATTTATTATTTATCGAGAATCACGTTCTAAAATGAAAACCAAAGTAGAACGTATTCAATTCTGGCGGTTCTCCAAAAGATAGACCCGATCCATCATCAGCAGGTTAACTGCCACTCTAAAATTTGCGTTCTCCTAGAGCAGTGGTTGGCAAACTCATGAGTCGACAGAGCCAGATATCCACACTACAACGATTCTAGTTTCTTTTGACAGAAAAATTTCTCAAAAAAACAAAAACATGTTTTGACATCTCATCATTAAAATATCTTTTTTATTGTAACTGAAGACAGTTGGTAGAATTCCATATTGAATTGTTGGGTAATATGTCCAAAATTAAACAAGGTTTATTTGGTCGAATTCTACATTTATTTATGTATATGTCAATACGTGACGCGTTTCGTCTTCTTAGGACATTATCAAACAAGTGTTTGACCTTGTTTAATTTTGGATATATTACCCAACAATTGAAAAAAATTATGTATCTTGATTAAACTGGCAGTATAACAACAGTTTGTGAAGCATGAAAGTAGATTGAATGACACACGACTCAAATTTTTGGAACTCATGCATATGATATGATTCACACGTCGCTTCATATGCGAGTTCAAGGAAATATCTATTGTTGATTTAAGTAAGCTGTATTTAACTTTACATAGTGGTATTTACTTAGTAAATACCACTATGGGCGATTGTTCACTACCCGGAATTTGACCGTCCGGCAGTCCGATTTTGAAAAATGAAAGCGACTACGACAGTTTAGCGTGATCGAATTTATGCGCAACGTATTCACGCACCGATCCAAAAAAAAAACAAAAGCACAAGCCAATCCAAGCCAATCGTCGTTTTAAAACGCTATCTAACGTGCCGGTCGGTGAAATTCTGTTTAATTCCGTGCAGTGGACAAGCGCCCTATGTCTTTAATACAATTATTTATTAAAATCCATTAACAAGTGTTTAGATGCATTCCGTATCACTTGCAAACACCTTATATGCGGTGTTTGCAAGTGATACGGAATGCATCTAAACACGTGTCATAAAATATTTTAAGAAATAGCGGTATTAACTAAGTTTCATTCATTCAAACCCCTTATCCGCACCCCGATGGTGCATAGGGCACTGCATCATATAAACGCAGTGTTATCTTGATCATTAACACGAAGGAAAAGTGATCAGCCCTCCGCTTCAGATACCAGTGCAGGGTAATATTGAATAAATATTAGAGTGAAAAAAATCACTTATATTTATTTGACCCTCCCTGGGAATCGAACCCCGGACCTCCAGTACGGTAGCCGAGCGTGCTGGCCATTACACTACGGAGGCGGACAATAGAGGTATTTACTAAGTAAAACTTTATATGTGAAGCACTGACTTTGTGATTTTCCATTTTATAATTAAAATGTTAAAACGTGTGGACAAGATATAGGGGACGCAAACCATACGTTATTTCAGTGTCCGCTCACAACAGAGAAGGAAAAACTTTCTAAATAGCTTAACACGGGCAGGAATCCAACTCCCCACCCAAGTATCCACCCTTCTTTCTCAACTTAATTCTAGAATTGCGGCCATAATTTCTAAAATGGTAAAACTTAACGCATTTAAACTATGAAATTTTGTATTGATTGTTATTACTATTTTCTATTATATTTTTGTTTGTAAATCAAAGTAATACTTGACACTGGCATAAACATCCTTTCTCTGGGTGACTGCCAAAAAAATAAAAATAAAAACTTTGTTTTTAAATCACTATTAATATTTTATTATAACTTAATTATAATGTCTACCGGTTTTCGAATTAACCGCTTCTATATCAAAGTTGAATAATACTTAGCATTCATCAGTCTTGATAAAGAAGCGGTTAGCTTCGAAACCGGTAGACATTATAACTAAGTTAAAATAAAATATTTATAGTGATTTTAAAACAATGTTACATTTTAATAATAAAGATATTTTATTTTCGTAACATCAAAGGCCCAGACCATTTTTCTCTGCCACAAATCAAAAAGTAAACTATAGTCCTATCAATAAAATGATATCCCTGTCTTAAGTATTATATTTCAGTTTTCCGTAGCGGGTAGTCGGGAAAACCAAAAGTTTTATGTTTCCACTCTAATATTTGCCCTGCTGAATCTCGAGAGATCTCGAGAATATTTCCTTCATTTGCTCAGGTAACATAAGTTCAAGCGCCCAACTCTACTCCCTGAACTTTTGACCTCTTTCAACATTATATTTATAGGATGGCGTTTAATTTGCACAACGCCATTTTAATTTTTATAACTAAATTCAAATATTTGTCAATTAAATATTTCAATAAACTCCCTTAAGAAATTTAAAAAAATAGATGATATAAAAATTCTTAAGAATTTTTTTTAAGCCCATTACATATAAATCTTACAAAAAATATACAAAAAAAGACTATTATACCATTTATTATATGACATTAAACCACGAGTGTAAGTGAGCGTGCTGAAAATAAATGTGAGTGATTTTTTCACTGTAATATTTATTCAATATTACCATGGACTGGTACCTGAAGCGGAGGGCTGATCACCTTTCCTTCATGTGTAAACGATCAAGATAACACTGCGTTAATATGACACAGTGCCCCATGCACCATTAGGGTGCGGATAAGGGTTTTATTATTATATTTGAAGCACTAACTTTGTGATTTTTTCCATTTTATAATAAAAATGTTATTTTGTTTGTAAATTACTATAAATATTTTATTATAGCTTAATTATAATGTCTACCGGTTTCGAAGCTAACAGCTTCTTTATCAAGACTGATGAATACTAAAACACTATCTACTTAACAATATTTTTAAAAAAAATGACGGTTATAATAATATAATAATAATTTTAAATAATTTATATATATTGCTCCATTTTCGTAAAATACTAAATACCTCAAAGGCGCCTATTCTCTTGCGTTCTTTATTCCCTGCCTACCCCTGCGGAAAGCATTTTGCTGGCTTTCTTGTTTTACAATATAATATTACATTTGTAAAAAGATAATTCTCTTAAGGAATATCATCCCATTCAAACGGATTCGTATGTCTTTTCCACGCGATTTGCCTACAGGCAATATAAATCTGGCAACATTACTCATAAATTTATTTGAAAAATATTTCTTACAACACAATGAAATTATTTTTTCTCGAGTTTGCGTCGCTATATTTTACCTCGCGTGTGGAAAGAAGAAAAGTTTGTAGGGCGGTGTAAGGTGTGGTACAGGGTGGCGAAAAATAATCACTCCACCGGAAGATGTTATAATTTTTGCGAATGGCCAAAAATATTTGACATTTCGCTCACTCCTTTCAAAAATGTCATAAATCAAAAATCGTCAATTTTCAGTTGTGCATATTTTCGGAATGCCCAGAAAATGTACTATATCCCAGCAAAAGAGGCATATTTTTAACTAAATATTTACCCGCTACAGGGCAGAAAATGTTGTTTTTGCATTTTGAAGAAAATGTATTGTTTAATGTTTTTTTTAACTATACTAAATAATATTCAAATGCAGAAAAAACCTTCAGGTTTCACCTTAAAAGATCTGTTGCACAGTAAAAAGTTCAATAAGTGGCTTGATATTTATTTTTAATACATTGTATTATATTTTTAAACTTTAAAAACGTACTCCTGAAAATTTGATTTATGACGTTCTTGAAAGGAGTGAGCGATTTGTCAACTAGACGGCTGCAGTATTGACAAATTTAGGATGGCGCAAAATCAATCATCGAATTTTGTTTTTGAATAACCTTTTTACTAAATGAATAAAAAGATTTTTGAGTGAAAGAAATTACTGTTTGGACCTTTAATTTTTTTTCTGTTAAGTGAAAAAGATGATATCTTATTCTTATTATTTTTAATGACTTTTTACCTTTCTAGAGTGCTCCAGCCAGTGTAAAGTAATTTTTTATTTACCCTTTTTTACATTTCAATTCAAAATGTTAGTATTCCTGTTAGTGGGGTTAGTTTTATTAGTAATGTTTGTTTGTTTAGTGAGTTATTTTACGATATCATACACCTTTACAAATTTATTCAAATAATTTTGATACTTTTACTAATGATTTATACACAAATTTGTTAAGGAAGGAATTAAAAAAAAAATATAATTTCTTTAGTTAGCTTATATTCCAAATTATAATAACTATTATTTACATTTTAAATATATATATATATATATATATATATATATATATATATATATATATATATATATATATATATATATATATATATATATATATATATATATATATATATATATATATATATATATATATATATATATATATATATATATATATATATATATATATATATATATATATATATATATATATATATATATATATATATATATATATATATATATATATATATATATATATATATATATATATATATATATATATATATATATATATATATATATATATATATATATATATATATATATATATATATATATATATATATATATATATATATATATATATATATATATATATATATATATATAGTGCATAGGGCACTGCTTCATATAAACGCAGTGTTATCTTGATCGTTTACACATGAAGGAAAGATGATCAGCCCTCCGCTTCAGGTACCAGTCCAGGGTAATATTGAATAAATATTATAGTGAAAAATTCACTTATATTTATTTGACCCCCCCTGGGAATAGAACCCGGGACCTCCAAAATGGTAGGCGAGCATGCTGACCATTACACTACGGAGGCGGACGAAAATATATGTACATAAATATATATATATAACGTGGTAATATTTTCCTTTTGAAAATTAAGTGTAAATAATATGTAAAGTGGGTGTATAATAATAAAATAAACAATGTGTTGCTTTGTAATTAAAGAAACGACAATAAAAGTTTATTCTTAATTAATCTTTACAATAATTTTTATATCTATATGATTCTGACAGTTAATAATATTATCGGAAGTCTTTTGTTTTCTTCTGAGTGACGCATGCGGCATCTGGTGGTAGAACTGTTTTATGTAGGTACTTTTTGTAAGTACTTAATAAAATGTATAGGTAGGTACCTAGTTATTTTATTACATCTCCCCCCTTGGGGATGAAAATTCATAGTAAAATTTTCACTCGTCCTCCGGATCATCTTCTTGTAGTGAAGGGACTGGTATAAGTTTAGTGATATGATAAAGTTTTTTTTTTTTTTTTCTTTCTTTCTTTTTTTTCCTTCTTTTTTTTCTTTTTTTTATCTTTCTTGTTTTTTTTTCTTTCTTTCTTTTTTTTCCGTTCTTTTTTCTTTCTTTCTTTTTTTTTGTATTTTTTTTTTCTTGACCCTTTTAAAGTAGACACAGTTTTTTTCAATCCATTTGTTTTTTTCTTTTGAATTCCTTCATTTTTATTCAGATCTCTTAAAGTATCTTCTAATATAACCAAATGTACAACTTTTAATTGTTCATCTGCATTTTCATTCGATTCTAAAACTGGATTCCTGCTTAGACAATCTACTTCTAAATTCTTCTTTCCTGGAGTATATTTTGTTTTATATTTTGTAGTATTTTTTTCTACTTTATTTTTATTTTCATTCTTCAAGCACTGTTTCTGTGTTATTTGTATGTCTCCATTTTTATTCTGATCTTTTAAAATATCTTCTAATTTAACCAAATTAACAACTTTTAATTGTTCATCTGCATTTTCATTCGATTTTAATACTGGATTCCTGCTTAGACAATCTACTTCTAAATTCTTCTTTCCTGGAGTATATTTTATTTTATCTTTCGTAGAAGTTTTTTCTACTTTATTTTTATTTTCATTTTTCAAGCACTGTTTCTGTGTTATTTGTATGTCTTCATTTTTATTCTGATCTTTTAAAATATCTTCTAATTTAACCAAATTTACAACTTTTAATTGTTCATTTGCATTTTCCTTCGATTCTAATACTGGATTCCTGCTCACACAATCTGCTTCGAAATTCTTCTTTTCTGGAGTATATTTTATTTTATATTTTGTAGAAATTTTTTTCACATGATTTTTATTTTTAATTTTATCACTAGTTCTTAAATTTCCACGTCTTCTTTGATTATCTTCTAATCGTTTTCTTTGATCATCTTCTAATTTTTCTCTCTCACTCCGAACATATTGTAGTAATTGTTTTAATACATCTAATGTTTCATAATCCATTTCCAATTAACAAAATTGTCGTTTTATAACGTGGTAATATTTTCCTTTTAGTTTTAATAACTTAGAATTTATTAGAGAAACATTTGAACCTGAATCGTAAATTCCAAATATTTCAATTTGATCATTTAGTAATAGTTTGACATTTATTAATGGTGTTACTATTCGTTTTTTTGATCGGTTTCGTTTAACTTAGCTTCTATAACTGAATTGTTTACATGTCTGATAGTATTTTTATTATTAAACTTATCATCCTCCTTTGTTCTAAACCAGCACGTTACTTCAGGGTGATATCGAGTTCCCTTATTTAATTTTTCACAAATCTTACATGGACTTTTAACTGTTTTATGTAGGTACTTTTTGTAAGTACTTAATAAAATGTATAGGTAGGTACCTAGTTATTTTATTACATATATTTATGTATAAATATATATAAATACATATATTTATAATATATATATATATATATATATATATATATATATATATATATATATATATATATATATATATATATATATATATATATATATATATATATATATATATATATATATATATATATATATATATATATATATATATATATATATATATATACAAAACATTTATTTTTAAATTCCTTCAGACTCTTTTCATTTTTCATGCATTCAGACATCTCATCATACATTTTCAAACCCTTATACATTCAACAATTTTGCGATTTGGTTTTTTTTAACAATGGCAGATTTATTTTTTTCCTTATTTCTAGTAATATGTTCATGAAAATTTATGCTTAGAACTATTTTATCCCTAAAATATTTAGGTAATTCTTCATTTAAAAAAATTATAAATAAAGATCAGCATATTGTATTTAAGTCTCTTTTTTATAGATAACCAGTTGAGTTTTTCTTTCATATTTTCTATAAATGTCAAATATGATTGGCGTACGACGCCATTTGTAAAAGTTATAAAATTTTCCGATTGGGCGATCAATTTTGCGCCACCCTGTAGTATTTCATGAAGCCCCTCTCTAGAGTTACATTCAGTGAATCTGACAGGCCGCTTTATGATTGAACACGTTCTCGTATCATAAAACTTTTAGCATCCATCATATTCTTAATACGATAGAATCATAATACACATGAACTAATCTAGCTCTCTCACTACCAATAATAGCAGCAATTCTAGACGCCATATGTTAAAAATGTAACGTTGTAAAAGGATTTAAATATGAAAATAAAACACTTTTTTAATGGTGGAGACTGACCGGAGCATTTCGTCGTAACGTAACACGTTACGATGCGAGCATTCGGGCAGTCAGTACACCGAGCCGAGCGCTCTATCCATAGTTTCGGATGCTCGCTGATGCTCGCCGCGAGCGATGTTACGACGAAATGCTCCGGTCAGTCACCACACTACATAAGACCAATTTTGAGTTTATTAATTTAACACGACTAGTTTCGAGATCTACTGATGTTCTCATCCTCTTTTACTAACCCTTATCCGCACCCAGTGGTGCATAGGGCACTACCCCATATTGGCGCAGAGTTATCTTAATCGTTACTTACATGAAGGCAAGGTGATCACTCTTGCTCTTCAATGACCAGTCCAGAGAAATAATTAATGTGTTAAATCACCAATATTTATTTTCACCCCCATACATACGTTGTGGCACATTTTATCAACTTTATCAAATAAAACGGAAACGTTGTTTTTGCCCACTTTCCGACCACAATTTTTGGTACTTTTTTCCAACCGGTTTCGGCAAGCGCCTTGTCATCTTCGGGGATGGATATGTTCATTTCTCGCTTGTCGAAACCGGTTGGAAAAAAACTAATAATTTCACCTGAAAAATTCTGAAAAACTGAAAAACATCCTCGTCTATATTTCGCCACGTTTTACTGGCGGCACGTTTCAATTATACACAGCGTCATATTAAACTATAGTAATTTAACTTGATCATGTTGTCTTTCATATAGTGATATTATTTAGTCTAGAAATTGAGCGGCCGGGATTTAATATATATTTTATGAGTTTCTTCACTCACATAAAAGGCATAATCGCCCGAATATAACACCCAAATTGAAAATCCTCCGAAATAAAGCGACACTTTATTAAACTTATTTATATTCAAGATGTTTCAATTTAAATTAGCTCAAAATTCTGTCATAACACGTATATTTTATTTCTTCCTCTTCTTCTGCTGTTTTTAATGCGCATATCACTGTCTCCTTCGTTGCCTTCCCCACCGAACGACACCTTCAATCTCGCATATTTCTCTTATCCTGGTGTTCCTTATTATCTCGTAGACTCTTGCCAGATATGCTCCCTAGAGACATTTCTGACACTCTTAGCGCGTTTTTTTGTTACTGCGGTGTTCGCTCTGCAACTACTTTGTTAACAGATCAAATTAATATATTATTAGATTAAAACCAATGTTTTAGCTTTTCCACTTTATTTTTATTTGACCAGCGACCGGGTTTCGTCGTTACGACATCATCAGACTGGTGATGTCGGTAACGACGAAACCCGGTCGCTGGTCAAATAAAAATAAAGTGGAAAAGCTAAAAAATTGGTTTTAATCTAATAATAAATTTAAATGCAATTCCATCACGAAGTATCAGTGGATAATATAGATCAAATTAGAAATACAAATGGTAACGTTAATCTTGGGTTACGCTTTTAAAAAATATGAAACAGGACATGAATATGGAACATGCAATGATGTTTGCAAAGACAGATATCGCTCACTCCTTTCAAGAACGTCATAAATAAAAAATCATCAATTTTCAGTTGTGCATGTTTTCGGAATGCCCAGAAAATGTACTATATCCCAGCAAAAGCGGCATATTTTTACTTAATATTTACCCGCTACAGGGCGGTTTTACCTAAAAAGATCTGTTGCACAGTAAAAAGTTCAATAAGTGGCTTGATATTTATTTTTAATACATTGTTTTATATTTTTAAACTTTAAATCGTTCTCCTGAAAAATCAAGTTTTTTGATTTATGACGTTCTTGAAAGGAGTGAGCGATATGTGTGGCGTTGTTTTGTCTCTGCATACCCATGCGGGGAAGCGGCGTAATGGTTAGTTAATTTGTTAGTTTCGAATGTATATTTTTAACCCACTGTTTCGAGATCAATCTGATCTAATATCTTTGACAGATATTGAAGTTGAAAATGGGGGCTAGATTTAGATTTTTGTCGAGGAAAACATAAGATAGACGAATAAGTGCTACTATAAGGGTGGAAAAGAGGTAGGGTGAAAGTCTAGGTAGGGGTGAGAGCATGGAATGAATAAAAGAAACGTGGTTAGGTACTTAGATCCTTTCAAAGACGTTTTGACAGTATCTAAAAAAAGTGACTTAGTAAGTTGAATGATTGATTTGTAAGGAAGAGTTGGCGGTTTGGAGAACGCGAGTGGAACAGTGCTAACACCAAGCGTGGTACAATCCTTTCAACAAAAACTGTTTGAAAAGACGAAATTAAAGTAATTACATTTCGACATCTCAACATAGATAAAGAAGAATGTAAAAGTCATATAATATGGTCATATTTTCATTTATTTATTTTTCATCGTTACACATATTGCTCACTCCTTTCAAGAACGTTATAAATCAAAAACTTGATTTTTCAGGAGAACGTTTTTAAAGTTTAAAAATATAATACGATGCATTAAAAATAAATATCAAGCCACTTATTGAACTTTTTACAGTGCAACAGATCTTTTTAGGTAAAACCTGAAGGTTTTTTCTTCTACTTGGAAGTTCTATTTATATGAAAGTATTTTGAAACATTATTCTTGAATCACTAGAACTTTACTAGAGACATCTATTAGTGAGATGCAAAGTAGCTTTTTATTGAGCAGAAACTCTTTTATTAGTTTGTGTATTTGGACACACTCAAAATGTTGTACTACTCTACAATTTTTTTAGAACTTCAACGTAGTCATTAATCTCATGACGCTTTATGTGTGAGTTAACTGGGCCCAATTATGGTTGGTTTGAAAAAGCTTTTATTTAGCAGAGATCATTTAGATGTATGCAAGATCCTAATGCGATTTTTTTTGTACTTGGAGATGCCTGAAAACATGTTTTTAAATTTTTATACACCTTATAATTTGACCAGATTGGTTTTAAACGTGGTATTACGCAAAGTGAACGATGAATGATAAGGAGAGGGTTAGATTGGTTTTATTCACAAAATATTTGAGTGTGTCCAAATCCTTATATACAAAATTGTGTTTTTCCACCTATAAGTTATTTTTACAAATTCCACAAAGTTAATGCCGAATCAATAAATGATATAAAAATAAATAAATGTTAATATGACCTTATAACTCTTTTCATCTGAACCGTACTGCATTATGTAAAACTAGGTAATTCTCTGGTATTTGGGAAATCCTCGTGTTGAATAATTACCGGTAATAGAAGCGTTAAGCGGTTCGGAGTCGCATTTCAAAACAGTTTCAAACATTTTCCGTTTGGTTTTTCGGTAATTAACTCGCGGTATTTTGTGTATAAATTAATTATATCCACAACATTTTGAGTGTGTCCAAATACTTGTTCACAAAATCTGGATTATCTCCAATTACAGGAGTTATTTTCATATTATTTTTTGACATCTCATCAAACATGAAGAAGAATATGGAAGTCTGAGCATTTACGGGGCTTACGAGCTTAATAATAAAAATGAGCTTATAAGCTTAATAATAAAAATGAAAATGGTATTTTCTGGCGTTTCTCATGTGTGTGATTATAATCCAGGATTCGGATCTCACATACTAATATAAGAGTTTCTGCTTAATAAAAAGCTTCTTTACATCTCACCAATAGATGTCTCTAGTGAAGTTCTAGTGATTCATGAACAAGGTTTCTAAATTGGTTCATATATATAGAACTTCCAAGAATTTGAGTAGTGTGGTTGTCAATAATGGGTAGAATTGGTGAATGTTACACGTGTGTAAAGTGATCACTTAAACCAGCTTATGACGGTCGTAAGCCCCGCAAATGCCCAGACTTCCACATTCTTCTTCATCTTTGATGAGAAGTCAAAAAATAATATAATTTTATCCGTTTGTAGCTCAAACTACACCGTTTTATCTCACTAATACATTTTAACTATGAACACTTCAATCCTTCAATGCAGTGTCAACTTAATCACAGTGAAGCGCTCTTGAGGTAGTAATTTAGGAAAATGGCGGTTTATAAATTCTCTAAAATTAATATCTTTATTGTTACAAGATTCATACAAACAAAAAAATATCAATTAGATCCTCATCGCTGCAGTGGTTTACTTGTACTAAGCATAAATAATAATAATAAAAAACCCTTATCCCCACCCCAATGGTGAATAAGGCACTGCGTCACATAAACGCAGTGTTATCTTGATCGTTTACACATGAAGGAAAGGTGATCAGCCCTCTGCTTCAGGTACCAGTCCAGGGTAGTATTGAATTAATATTAGAGTGAAAAAATCACTTATACTTATTTGACCCCCCCTGGGAATCGAACCCGGGTCCTCCAGAACGGTAGCCGAGCGTGCTGACCATTACACTATGGAGACAGTCACAACATAAATAGAGCTTTTAATATATTTTTTTTACAAAAATGTTAGTAATATTAGTATATAACCAACCACTCACCGAGATTATTACGTCTACCGGTTTCGAGATGTTCCTGTCTCTTCGTCAGGACAATGACTACCACAGCATGCAAACAATACTACCCTTCACTACCATAGCACTATTTACACACTTAAACATTTTGTGTAGTTTTAAGTTAATATGTATGTATAAGTATGTATGAACCTGTTTTATATAAATATGTGTTTTTTTAATAATGATATAAATGCATGGTTATATCGAATATAATATTTCCGACTTTTTTTCAGACTTACTTGTTCGTAAAATTACCACTTCTAACCCTTATTCGGTGCAGTGCCCTTCGCACCACTGGGTGCGGATAAGGGTAACAAACGGCATTTTTACAAGCAATTAAGAGTCGGAAGGAAAAATGTCGAAAAAAATTTATTCGATATAAACATGTGATACTATTATGAATATACAGCGCGCTGTATCCTACACTCTTATAGTTAAAAGCACCATTATCGCTAGTGAACTACCAGCGCTCAGGACAATGTCCTATAAAACTTATAACTTTAAATATATTTTTAATATGGCGACGTATAACGACTCGTTGAGATTTTCCACGATAATTTACAATCGTACTTACCCATGTAATATTTCATGAATTACCTCTGATTTATTTGCTTTTCTATTGGTAGGTTCAATATCACATTTTAATTAAAGTTTTACCTAAATATTCTCAATATTATTAATATTTAAAGCATTTACTTTGTGGTTAGTCATTTTTACTTATTTATTTTTTTACAAAAATGTTAATAATATCCGTATATAACCACTCACCGAGATTTTTATGTCTACCGGTTTCGAGACGTACCCGTCTCTTCGTCAGGACAATCACTACCACAGCATGAAAACAATACCACCGTTCACCACCATAGCACCATTCACACACTTAAAATTACACAAAATGTTTAGCACACGCGATTTTTGGTCGACCCGAAGACCAACATGCACCACAGGTTTCAGCACGGACATGCGTTACGAGCCGAGGTTAAACATGCACTAATACTTTTTTTGTTTTACTTAAATACCAATATTTCTCAAAATCTATTGTGACACGTGTTTCGATGCATTCTGCATCATTTTCAAAAACCGTAGTACGTCACTACGAATGACTAGACTTTTATTTGAATAAAGTTTATGTAATTCATCAAAATTTATATCTTATTCATTGATTTGGCTTTAATTTTGTGGAATAATACCATGATTTAAGATGGAAGCATAGCTCCTGAAACTAATAATAAAATAAACTCAAGCGGTAAAAAATATGTGTTTTTCTTTTAAGATTTCATCATGTGTTACCACAAAGTGAATGCCGAAACAATAAATAAAAAAGAACACATTTGTTTAAGGCCACTTTTTGAGTTTATTAATGTAAATACGTCAAATGTATGTATTCATTTTAAATCAAACACAGAGTTTTTGAGTCTTCTTAGTTTATTTTATTAACAAAAACACATAAAAATTAATACTGTGACAGTTGTTTCGCCTAGTTATGGCATTATCAAACGAATGTTCGTTTGATAATTAATGAAAACAACTTAGTAGACTCAAAAATTCTGTGTTTGATTTAAAATTAATACATAAATTTAAATGGAGTTTTACAAATTAAACGCCAAACCAAAAAATAAATACGACTAGTTTTGAGAACTACAAATGTTCTCGTCAACAGGTGAAAATAAAAATTGTATTTTCACCTAATAATTAGAACATCTGTAGTTCTCGAAACCAGTCGTGTTAACATTAATAACCTTAATAAATTGGTCGTATAAAAGAGTCTACTTTTTATATAAAAATTAGAAATTTGTAATATTTACTTATTTCATTGGTAAAACATCTAAAAAAATAACTCCTTAACGGAGATAATCCAGATTTGTGAAAAAATATTTGGACATAAACTCTGAATGTTGTGTAGCGTAAAATTACACACAAAATTTACTTGAAATCCTTATTCTTTTTCTCGATTAATTTTGCAGAATCCTAACTCATCACAAGATGAAAATAGATAAAGTCAGTTACTCCATCTGCGCTTAGTACAGCAGTATACATCACTCATTTAATCAATGTTCCTGATGGCTGATCTGTGTTCTTTTATTACGTTTAATTAAAAAAAGTCGAGCTTTCGACTTTTATCAATCTTTTTTCATCCAGGTTTTCAGGCCATTCCTTTGTTCTTCGGGTGAAAGGGATTCTGGTATTGATAAAAAACCGGGATAGGGTTTCAGATTTATTTTTAATGTATTAATAAATAATATGCATTTTTTTACTTTATTTATTTAGGCTCGACCGGTTTCGAGAACTACATAGTAATATTCTCATCATCAGCAAAAAAAAACTAAACAGGTGAAAATTAAGTTTGTATTTTCACCTGTTGATGAGAACGTCTGTAGTTCTCGCAACTATTCGTATTTGCATTAATGAACTCCATAAATATTTGTATGAATGTTTTGTTTTTTATTTTAATCATCGTATTATTCCACAAAAATAATACCATAAGGAATAAATAAAAA
Organism: Brachycentrus maculatus; assembly: GCF_059751285.1. Taxonomy (NCBI): domain Eukaryota; kingdom Metazoa; phylum Arthropoda; class Insecta; order Trichoptera; family Brachycentridae; genus Brachycentrus; species Brachycentrus maculatus. The sequence continues at coordinate 981,298 of NW_028281169.1, read as the reverse complement.
ATAAAGAAATAATGAAAGTAGGCTGAATGCAGTCAAAATGAGTGCGATCTCTCAGGCGAACATGCGGCAAAACGATGTATGATAGATTTTCTAATGGTGATATAAGGAATTATCACTTAAACCAACCAACCAACCAGCCACCAACATTAGGATTTTCTAATGGTGATATAAAAAATCCAAAAATAGGAATTTCGATAAATGAAAAAAGATGTGTAGGGAAATGTGGTTGATAATCGTGGTTAGAATGGTGAATGAAATTAAATGTCCTTAATATATATCGTTTTTCTATGTTTTTTTTTTTTTAAATATTAATTTAATTAATTAAAATTGAAAAAAATACATAAGTACATATATCGCTCACTCCTTTCAAGAACGTCATAAATAAATTTTAAAAAACCTGATTTTTCAGTATAACGTTTTAAAAGTTTAAAAAATACAATGTATTAAAAATAAAAATCAAGATACTTATTGAACTTTGTACTGTGCAACAGATCTTTTTAGATAAAATCTGAAGGTTTTTTTATCCATTTGAAAAATATTTTGGATAATAAAAATAATTAAGCAATACATTTTCTTCAAAATGCAAAATCAACAAACAGCCCTGTAGTGGGTAAATATTAAGTCAAAAATATGCCTCTTTTGCTGGGATATAGTACATTTTCTGGGCATTCTGAAAACATGCACAACTGAAAATTAACGATTTTTGATTTATGACGTTCTTGAAAGGAGTGGGCGATATATGTACACACATATATTAATTTATTTTTAAATTCATAAATATATTCAGCATATTTTTATACATATTTCATTTTTTGAGACCCACAAAGCCACCTTATGTGTCTTGTCTTTTTATACACAGTTTTTAAGTCTATTTTAACATATTTTACACATAAAAAAGAAAGAAATAAATTTAAAATGAAAACTATTTTACAATATCCACAGTACTCAATCGTGATCATTTTTATCCATTCCTTTAAACGAAGTATTATCGAGTAATAACACTTTTCTTGCAACCCTTACATTTTAAAAGCTCGTGGTGTTGCATGGATGCTTAATTACTTTATTTTTATAAACAATATTGAAAAAATCTTATACATGCTACACCATTTTTCCATTAACCCACATCAACGGCCACTCTGCTTACGAACATGCATCATTTATTATTTCACGTGATTGCACATATTCTGATAAAACAGCAAGCATACACTTAGTTCATATTTGAGAAATAAAACATTAGTTTCCATATTGCAAAATATGGCATCCTTAGTAGAATAGAATAATTTCTAGGAAAAATAGAAAATTTAACCTCAATCTGCTAAAGCTATCTTTGAACTCTCGGCCAAGCTACCACAAAGAAAAAAAAGTATTCACATCATTTTGAGTGAGTCCAGATATTGAATGAACCAATTTTCGAAACATTGTTCTTGAATCACTAGAACTTCACTAGAGACATCTATTGGTGAGATGAAAAGAAGCTTTTTATTGAAGAGAAACTCTTTTATTAGTATGTGAGGTCCGAATCTTGGATTATATACACACATAAGAAACGCCAGAAAATATCATTTTCATTTTTATTATTTAAGCTTGACCAGATAATTTATTTTCAAAATTTTGAGTGTGTCCAAATACTTGTTCACAAAATCTGGATTATCTCCAATTACAGGAGTTATTTCTTGACAGGAATTTGTTCTTTAGTTAGAAGGGACTTATCTTTAGACTTAGCGTATCGTAATTTGAAAGCGGACGTTGATGTACTGCCATTGATGATGTATTTATTAAGTCTGCGATTTATGAAACAAACCAGTCATTTTTTCTCGAGTGGCGTTCTGTAAAAATACCGAAATGCAAATATTTATGCAGCGAGTTTTTATGATCATCTTCCCCACACTGTTTCTGAACGTCAGTTCCTTTGTTTACGCTTTTGAGATTGTTTATGATGTCTATCGCCTTTATTGAAGCTCCCGAGAGCTTTTGTGCACAGCTATAGTGAAGTTAAGCACTTTTCCCTCTTTTTTATGGTTTTCTTGTGATACGATAATAATAATTTTATTTCGGCTTGACTAAGCGGTTTGATTCATTACTTAGTGGGCCATATTATCATTTATTGATTCGGCAATCACTTTGTGATAATATCCATCCATTTTTATTAAAAATTTTACTTCGTAAATACCACTATTTATTTGAATGTTTTGAAAGACGTGTTTCGATGCATTCAGTATCATTTCAAACACCTTGTTTGTGAAACTTATCCGGAATGCATCGAAACACGTATCATAATTGACGTGACCATTTATTTTTGTCCTCAAAACGGGACATCTACCAATTTTTACGTTTTAGTATGTATTTTCAAGAAAACACTATTTCTTTTGGTTTTTATGTATTAATAAAAAGAAAAGGAATGTTGCTAAAGAAAATCAAAAGAATAAATATATTATTAGATTAAAACCAATATTTTTAGCTTTTCCACTTTATTTTTATTTCACCAGCGACCGGGTTTCGTCGTTACCGACATCATCAGACTGGTGATGTCGGTAACGACGAAACCCGGTCGCTGGTCAAATAAAAATAAAGTGAAAAAGTTAAAAATATTGGTTTAAATCTAATAATATATTAAAAATGCAATTCCATCACGAAGTGTCAGTGGATAATATAAATCTATTAAAAAGAATAAATATTATAAATATGAAAAAAATATGTTGTTCAGGCTATCTAAAAACGGGACGGTCTCGATCAAAACGGGATGTATGGTCACATTAATCATACCAAGAAAAATTATACTCTAAATATTCATATTTTGTTTAAAACTATATAATTTAATTTAATTCAATTAAAATATTTTATTATCGGTGTCGCAACTTGAGACTAGTGATCATCTTTCGTTTTTAACCAAAGACGATGAAAGTCTGAGCATCCCAGGTGCTTACGACCTGGCATTTGGCTGGTTCAATAAATCACTTTGTACATTTAAGTGTACTAATATTTCTTGGTGGAACTGCATTTATATAATATAAGAAAAACAACTACTTATATGTTTTTTTTTCCGCTTTTTATGCAGCTTATAATTTGACTCATTATTTTATTCACAATTGTGAATGATATGAATAAGTTAATACACTAACTGCTTTGTCGCAAAGTTGTATATAATAATTCCATTTTCCACTAAAATTCGGGAATTTTTTCAAAACACAAAAAAATGTAGTTAATTTAGAATTTCATAAATGCGTTGTTCGAAACGGACCATTAATCAAATTCGCTTCGGATGAAAATAACGCACGAACGTAAAATTATTAAAAAAAATATAACCCATTACCTTTTTGCCGTACTCCGCCTCTGCTTTGGTTAACTGCTCAAAGCATGGGCGCACTCGGAACAGATTGCGCACGATGGCGCCATAACACATCCCATTCTAGTTAGTCCAAAGGGGAGAATCAATCTGTTATGCCTGGATGCGGGCCCTAGACAGGTAAACGCTCCCGGTAATTGGTTAGATATTCCCATCCAACGGGGATGATGAATGCAATAAATGGGAAAAATCCCAGGAAAATCGTTAATGGAACGATTGAATGACAACGTGTTGAGATATAAAAATGCGTTTCCATATATTTATTTCATCATAATTCAAATGTTCAAAATAGTATAATATGCGTTTACTGAGTTTTCCCATACAGAGGGCACATTTAACTGTATTTTTGAAACCCGTATCCATCCCCAATAGTGCATAGGACACTGCTTTAAATTGTCGCAATTTTTCGTTCTTTTATTATATATTCAGTTTCGCGCTTCAGGTACCAATCCGGGGTAATAATAAATAAATATTGGAGTGAAAAAACGTGTTATGAATGTGTCCAAATCCTTGTTCACAAATCTTGGTTTCTCCACTGAGGAGTTATTTTTATATTGACATCTCAACTTAGATAAAAGTGAAAATAGAAGTCTGCGTATTTACAGAGCTTATGACCTGTCATAGGTAGGTTTTATTGATCATTTTATATACGTGTTATATTCACCATTCTACCCATGATTGACCATATTTATTTCATATCATATTTATTTTCATCACCCCGGGGTAAAGTACCCGGTACCTCCAGTATGGTTGTCAAAAGTGGTAACCACAACGCTACGCAGGTGGGTGAAACAGCAAAGTAAAAACGTATTTTTGGCTAAGTAAAGTAAGAAGACAAATGATTTCTAGCAAGGTTGACATTAAGAAATTAAAGACTCGAGTAAAAGTCGAAGGAAAAATCTTGGTCGAGCTTGATTCGCTTTAGGGGGAGGTTTCGATTCGGTGAGTGGTTGAGCCGAGGTAGGGGTCGTCACGCGAACTCCTGTCACCAGCCTTCACCTTTCACCCTTCGACGCGTCACGCAACTGTTGCTCGCCAAAAGTAGGGGAGACTGCGTGTCACTGACCACTCCCAGTAACTGACCGCTCTTAATAACTGGTCACATTTTTCGGCGGCAAATTTAAGGACTTCCTGCCCTCTAAATTTTCCCTTTTTCATCATATAATATCAGGATATCTCAACGAGAATATATAATTATTATATATACATAGATAAAGCGGATACACGGAAGAGCAGTTAGTTAGTATAAACAATACTTCAACGTATCAAAATCTTTATAAAAACACATACGCTGGATTTGTTTTGATATGTATTTTTACAAAGACAAGTCATATTTTTGGGAAAGAAATATGAATAATATTTTGAGCATTTATACTGCCTGTGACCTTTCATTGGCTAGCATATGTGGTCTTATTCTGTAATTCTCGTTTATTTGAATAACTTGATGTAAATTTCCAAATTAAATTAAATTAAAAACCAAAAATAATGAAAGTTTCATAAACTATTCGATTTCAAATAAAATAAATCGTGCAGTGTTATGGTGCCTTCTACATTCGAATCTCTTTCAGTTTTTACCTTATTTCGTATTTTGACAAACATGTCATATTTCTATGAAGAAAAAATGCGTTTTATTGTCATTTTTGACCACTTAAGAACGTATTGGATGACAATTGAGCGCATTTACTGAACGTCCAGTTATTGTACCGTTTCCCCTAATATGAAATTCTCAGTGGTGATTAGGTTAGCCAACCAGGTCGGCGTCGTTAGACTGGCATCACAAATCTGGACTAATGATGACGTTTTCGTACTGAGCTTTAATGAAATATGAATAAAAAAAGCTTCTTTCTTTCATGAAATGCAAAAAATATATAATAATGGCAATTTTCAATGATTTTTGTAGTTCAGGTATGTAAAATGACGTTTTTTTTATTTATTGATTTGGCGATTACTTTCTAGAACTCTATTTTAATTTATATATTAATTTTAATTGTGATTTTATTTTATTGTGATAAAATTTATTCAAACGAATGTTCGTTTGCAAATTCCATAACTAGTTGAAACAATTGTCACAATTTGAATTTTTATGTGTTTTTTTAAATAAAATACAACATAGTTCGTATCATATCTCCCATAAGTATATGTGATTATTTCACTGTCCTGACAATTTCAAGACCCATAATGGGGTCAAGTAGTAAAGACGTTGGACTAAAGAGGAGAACATTCGTTTGATAATGCCCTAACAAGGCGAAACAATTGTCACAATATGAATTTTTGTAAGATTTTTTTTTAATAAAATACAACATAGTAAACTCAAAAAATCTGTGTTTGATTTAAAAAAATAATACATAAATTAAAATTACGTTATCAGTATTACGAAATTGAATAATAGTTAATATAAATTTGATTCAGACCTTTTTAAAGTTTTTTTTTTCATTATTTTGGTGTAGCGCTTTATTTTCTCTACCTACCCCTGTGGGGAAGCGGTGTGATGGTTAGTTAGTTTTATGGGTTTTTGAGTACGGATATGGATAGAAGAATTTTTCTTTTTTTACTAATTGATTCCGCATTCACTTTGTGGTAATATATATCCGCTTTTAATCCATCCCATTTAATTCCATCAATTTCCGATACGCTGTTTGAAAATGACGCGGAATCCATTGAAATACGTGTCACAATAGATTTTTCAGAAAATGTGGTATTTACCCAGTAAAACTTAAAAAAAAGTATAATTTTCTTATACGAGTATGATGTATGAAAAGATGAAATGTAATCGATTGATTGAAATATTTTGTATATTAAAAGTATTGATAACTTTGTGGTATGATAATAAAACACTCTCCTTACCATCCATTGTTTACTTTGTGTAATACCACTTTTATAAACACTTATTCGTGACTACCGGTTTTGGAAAATCATTCCATCGTCAGGTCATTAAAATAAAATTATAACGATTTGACATTTGTATAATATTTATTATTTATTTTTTTATTTGATATAAATTATTATTTTATTTTATTTGATATAAATAAAATAAAATAAAATAAAATAAAATTAAATTAAATTAAATTAAATTAAAATAAAATTTTGAAAAAGAGAAAGTATACAAATGAATCACAATGGAAATATGTTCAAAAGTGGACTCGATGTTAAATTTCACTTTTGAAAATATTTCCATTGTGATTCATTTGTCTTCTTTCTCTTTACAAAATTTTATTTTTATGCAAATGTCAAATCGTAATTATTTAATTTTAATGACCTGACGATGGAATGATTTTCCGAAACCGGTAGTCACGAAAAATTTTTTATAAAAGTGGTATTACACAAAGTAAACAATGGATGATAATGAAAGTTTTATTGGTTGAAAGTTTAAATAAGATACATAATTTACGATCGGAATCAAAAGGGGCAATGTTGTTATGAATAAAATTCCAAAAATAAAGATAAAGTTATCTTCGCTACGTAGTCGATCCCTTATCTTTGCACTGTAATTCCACCCCTAAAACCAAATGCCCGTATCGCGATGCTATCACGACTGGAACGCGACTCGATTTAACAAGCATGTATGCTGTTTTCTTCAAAAGTTTATTTGGTTATATACATACATATAAAAAAAGGACATTGAACGTTTAGGATCCTTTACGAAAGTTCTTATCTAAAAAACATACGACAGATACGGTAATGTTACCCGTAGGTTTCCCGTAATATAATTATATTTGTATATTTTAGTATTTTTGTGAACGATGATGGAAGCGTGTACATCAATTTAAACAATGCATACATAAATACGATCCTATTAATATTTCTCATGATGTATGTTTATATTAATCACTGAATATCTGTATATTGTACAGAATGGCGCGAAATGAATCACCCTATCGAAATATGTAAAAAAAAAATCAAATAGCGTCGTACGTCAATCATATTTGAATAGACAGCTGCAGTATACAAGCAAATTTAAAGTTGTGAAAAAGTAATCGTCCAATTTTGTTTTTGAATAACTTTTTTACCAAACAAAAAAATTAACAAGATGATTTCCGTCAAGTGGCTACCGCCAGTGTTGATACACATTTGTGCCCGTTTTATCAATTTGTTTTTATGCTGCAGCTGTCTAGTTTACAAATCGCTCACTCCTTTCAAGAACGTCATAAATCAAAAAACTTGATTTTTCAGGAGAACGTTTTTGAAGTTTAAAAATATAATACAATGTATTAAAAATAAATATAAACCACTTATTGAACTTTTTACTGTGCAACAGATCTTTTTAGGTAAAGCCTGAAGGTTCTTTCAACATTTGAAAAAAATTTAGTATATTTAAAAAAAATAATTGTACAATACCTTTTCTTAAAAATGCAAAAACAACACTTTCTGTCCTGTAGCGGGTAAATATTAAGTTAAAAATATGCCTCTTTTGCTGGGATATAGTACATTTTCTGGGCAATCCGAAAACACGCACAACTGAAAATGGACGATTGTCGATTTATGACGTTCTTGAAAAGAGTGAGCGATTTGTGCCCGTTTTATCAGTTTGTTTATATACTGCAGCTGTCTAGTTTACAAACGTTAAATATGATTGACATTTGCAAAAATTATAACATCTTCCTTTAGGGTGATTAATTTTGCGCCACCCTGTATATGAGTATATGTATAATATTGTATATACGTTTCCGGCGGAACTTGAATTTCACAAGAAAATGTATTAAACGTGATTCATCAAACCGAACTTATCTTCGTGTTTACATTGCTTGCTTACATTTTCTTTGAACGCTTCAATTTGTTTTCGAAAGTACGTATTATTTGTTTTTCTTGAACGTCTGAAAGAGTTTTCCTAATACTGAACCAATGAGTTTATTATTTCAGATGGCAATATATTTATTTGGCATATTGGATAGAAACTTTTCAGGAAACTCGTATCGATAAAATTTGTTTTTTCAGCGTGTCAAAATAGATCAGAAAAATATTATATTTTTTATGGAATATGATTTTCTGATGATTTCGCATGTTTGAGGAATATGATTAAAGAAAACACTTGTTTTTTACCACTTGAGTTTTATTATAGACTACATTTTATTATACAGACCTGAATGATGGAAGTTTAACTTCTGAAACATGTAGTCTATAATAAAACTCAAGTGGTAAAAAACAAGTGTTTTCTTCAATCATTGTAACATGTCTTACCACAAAGTTAATGCCGAAACAATAAATAAAATTTGAGGAATATGTTTTCAAGGGTTGAAAAGATTGATAAAGATAAAAAAGGTGAGAGGATGTTGGGAACAGAGTAAATTGTACACTGAAATCAGTCATAACAAATAAAACTTATCAGTCAAAGCTTAACTGGCAGTACACAACGGAGTCCTATTTCCAAACCTAATATACGGAAACGTGAAGCACAGAGTTGTCAAAATAGGTTAAAAAATAAACCGAGTGCGTTTGAAATACGATCTCTCAGATAAGTATGTTGCAAATGATGTATGATGGAGTGTTATTCCAATGGTGATAAAAGGAAAGAATGTGATGCTGAGTCAAGCATTATCGATTCAATTGAAAAACGTGTGTTGAGATGGTTTGGGCATGAAAATTGAATGGATCGGTGAGGAAATAACAGTAGAACAAATTGTTAGGCGCATTTAGTTAAAATATCAGTATGAGGCCAAAGAAAACTTAGTATAATCTAGTATGCATTTCCAATTCCTTAAAGTAGTCAGGAGTCAGAATAATCGGGGGTGTGTATGAGGAGATGAATGAATTTGAATGTAGCGAAGATTGGTTATAAAGATAAATTGGTGTGGCTTTTTATTCTCCCTGCCTACCCCTGCGGGGAAACGGCGTGATGATTACTATTTTTTCAGGTCAATGGTCGAATCGCGGCAACCTATTTAAATTGAAAACATAGAATATTGAACCTATAAATATTTTGTATTTTAAAAACATTGTTTACCTATATGGTAAGGTAATATAACACTCTCCTTATCATTCACCGTTCACTTACTGTAATATATTTTTAAATGGTTTTACACTAAGTGAACGATGAATGATAAGGAGAGTTTAAAACTAGTAAGGTTTTAGTGTCTGAATAAATTGTTGAATGATAAAGGCAATATTGACAACAAGGTTTACTTAAATTTTCTCTTCCTTCCAGAAGACAGCCCGGACCTGGATAGAAGCGACTTTCCAGAAGAGGGAGTGTATCAAATTCATTCCCAGCTCCAAAGACGAACACCGGTAAGTTTACACATCTCTTATCATTCGTTCACATTGTGTAATACCACATAAAAAAATATTTAAAAAAAGTTTATTGTTTACCTAATAGTTTTAAATACTTATTGATATGATTTTAATAATTATTAGGCAATTTTTGTACTAAGTACCTATTTAGAATGATGTTGTGAATGCGCTTAGTTAAGTAAGCTTGCATTATTTATGAACAATTCACCTTTACCACAGAGAAAAAAGTAAAATCTTCCAATGATAATAAAGTCATACCAAAAAAAATGATGTGAGGCATTAAGTAAACTTTTATTGCGGTATCCTCTATTAAAGCCTGTTTAACAGCTTCGAATAAGCTCGTTTTAAATTTACTAAGTAACCCGTCATAAATTCTACATTCTGTAGTGCTAGCGCATTCGACTATAGGTGATTAATTTTTCGCCGCCCTGTATAAGTTATGGTAACGGTTTTAAGTATAATTTTATATTATTTTATTATATTTTTTTTGTAAATTTAAATAATGCTTATTGGAATACACCGTAAAATTAATTCTTTATTAAAGCACGCGCAAAAAAGCTCATATTATATTTTTCTACACAAAGTTGCTAATGTGGAAATATTGATTTTTCAAAGCTTTCATATGGAAAATGCTACATCATTCCTTCTTTGATAACGCAAAACCTTATTTGTAGGCACTTTTAAGGTTACTTACAACCTTAAATGTTAAGAAATATTTATACTCAAATTATTCCCCAACCTTAAAACATAATTACATTTGACTTTCTAAAAAAAAATCTGTACACAAAATGTTAACGGTGTTCCTTTGTAAGATTTTCATATTTTATAAGCATCTAAATATTTCAAAGAAAATTGTGTATTATTTTTTTACAAAACCTGTTTTGTGATATAAAATGTTGCCATAAGGGTTGGTTTTAGGCCTTACTAGCACTAATAGAATTCAATCAGCGTCCAGCAGCGCTGAAACCCAACGTCAGTTCACGCCCAATTAAAAAAAAATCCTTTTTTTTTTATTGAAAAAATATTTTTACATATTTTTTTTAACTCCCTACCTTTCAATTACTGTTTTCTTTTCAAAATCATATATTTATTTCGAAGAAAAGCTTTTATTTTCTGTACAAAAACGTTGATTTGAGAAAAAAATAATAACGTCGAATATTACCTTTGTTTAAAGAAAATTAAGCGATTTATCGAATACTGAGCCTTGATGTTTTTTTTTTCAAATCAGTGTTTTGGGGACATTTCAATGGTACTATATGACGTTTTATTATTGATATAAATCGAAACACGATTTATGATTGTACTGACTTTTTTAAATTATAAAAAAAAGTTACTTATATAATTCTCTCGTATGGCGAAACAGCTGTCAAAAATTAATGTATTCATTAGAATCATAAATCGTATTTTTATTTCAATTCGTATTAATGATTTATGAAATTCAACACTGAAATTTAATTTCAGACAATTATAATGCACAAAACTTAATTGAAAATGAAAAAGCTCTCATCATATTTTATTATATATTTTCAACACATATTGTTCGTCAATTAAAAATCATTATTCACGTTTAATTGTTTATTTAGAGATAAACGAACATAGGAGTACTGGTGTTTATAGATTTGGCGTTTGATTTGTAGAACTCCATTTTAATTTATATATTACATGTTGGTGACAAAAGTGTATAATGTGTGCAAGGAAAGTGATTTATTGATGAATGTTAGCAAATCCAA